>NW_016181296.1:0-6344 GCF_001687245.7 Rhagoletis zephyria | reverse complement strand
CACACAGTTGAGTGTGAGCTCAAAAAAAGGCATATTATGCATTTTAAATCTGTTTTTATTCTATAATTCTGAAAGATATTTTAATTCTCTATCTTTTTGTGTCTTAACTATAGCAAAAAGTTGAGTAATAACGAAGATATTGGTCAAAATAAAAAACTCACGCTCACGCTCGCATTGAACTGTATATCAGGCTTAACACCAAAAATTCTTTATACTAAATATTCGTTGGCATCACCTTCGTTTGCGTAATTTTCTAGAATAAGTGTAGAATAGCGACTGTTTAGCTATAAAATAACCAAAAACGCCGATTGACAGAAATTTTTACCCTGATTTCAACGATACCAAATTTATTTGGCGCAGGTAAAAAAAGATATTAGAGGTTTATTTGCTTTGTTTATATGTGTTTTTTATTATCACTAAATTGTTGAAACCCAAAAGTAGATCATGATAAAATATGTAATATCGATAATAACTTTCTAAATAATATGAATTGCTTTACCATTAATAATGCAGTTTTTTTCAAAAAAGGTTATTTCATGAAAAAATAACATTTGTTCGTTTTTTAGTGGTTTTGGTTTATAAATAGAAAAAGCTATAAATTATGTACATCAGCTGAAAGACAAATTAATCTCTTTTTGGCGACGTCATTAGGTTTTTAATCGGTTATATAGTTCATAAGATACTAATATTTAAGAAATCTAAAAACCGAACTTTAACCTTCTAGGACGTCTTCATTTTTTAATTGCGCCTTAAAAGTGAGCATAAAAAATTCGATTGATCTGCATTTTTCGATTTTGCATAGCTGAACGGTCGGTATTCTAGATTTGTTCTTAGAAATGACGAATAACTTAAATCAAAAATGCATATTTTTATGTATTGTTTAGTATTTCCATTAAAACGCCAAATATATTGCACATTCGTATAGAATTGATAATACACATTTTACTTTTAACTGTATACTTTGCCAACTTTTTGTAGTACCTTTCTACTACCGTTTTCGCAAAAGGCTATCACATTCTTCCCCTTTCTTCTACTTCCAAATACAAATCTAGATAAAGGAGTGTCAAATTTTAACTATCACAAATTACATAACCTTGTATTATTGAATCATGGTGATAGAACGAGAAAACCAACCAGCCAATGTACACCCAATGTACGTTTGAAAACAATAAAAAGCAAGAGCGGTGCAGTAACCGTCAATATTTTACAAAATTAACTTTTAATTTTAAAGCAAAAAAATGAAACATTGTGCGGAAATGTGCTGTTTGTAGTAGCAAAAAAGTAAGGAAAATGAAATCGTATTGCTTGCGTCGCTATGTTGTACTATTTACTTAAAAATGAGCCGCATCAGGGAAAACGGGCAGACGCTACATGCCGGCTAAGGCGCTGGAGAGGTAGGCACGCATCGTCACAGTATATCTTTTAAGAGTGGTTACGGTGATCGCCTCAAATGTAACTTATACATCTCTTGCTGCTTATTCAAATCCGCCGGTTACCACAAAGCTTGCACCAATTAATTTCAGGGAAAAATTTTTGTTTGACTGCAAAAAAGGTTATCAAACAGTAGTGTTCAATTATAGAAAACCCGTTCACTGTTTCCACTTTTTTATATATAGCTAGTTCATGTTTATTTTTGAAGACCCCCTGCCTTGTATAGCAAGAAGTCGCTCCTGTGTCGACAAGAGCTTTTAAACTTCTGTTTAATTTAGCATCGTAGAGGTTGATGTAGGGAAGGACATCCGTTCAGGTTATTTACCCTCTGAGCCTTTTCTTGCGGTGTAAAGCTGTTATTGCTTTTTCTACGCCGCTTTACACAATGTGTCTATTGGGCTTGTACCCCCAAAAATTATTTAGCTGGAGCACTTGTGCTAGCCATATTTAAATTTTGGTTTATAAAGCCACCATTCTGTTGCGGCTTAGTATTAAAATGTTTTTCGGAACCTTGATAGCGATGGATCCACATCCGTGGGCCCTGGTTTTGTGATGTTGCTCCTTGATGGGAACTTCAAGTTGTTACATACATAATTATTGCTACTGTGCCTCACTTTGATATTTGCATTCGTACATACATATGGGTCATTCCATACAATATTTACACCTCAATATTTTTTTTGGGATGAAACATTTTTTTTACATTCCTTATCGGAGAAGTATATTTTTTCAATTGTTTACAGTTAATAAACTATTTGTCCGAGAAAATCAGTTAAGGTATCAAAATGTGCGTAATTACCTCGGCTTTCCATCAGTATTCGAGATAGGTTAAAATATAAAAAATTTGCATTAAAAAATTGCATTTTTTATTTTTTATTTATTTTTATTAACTTCATCATGTTTGATTTTTATTATTTTCAACCTGAATAGTTGTCAGACTTTATGCAGTACGCTGTAGTTGAGAATGGTAACACCAAAACAGTAGAAGTTACGAGGTTTTTCATACCTGCGTACAGGCATGCGCTGCCAGTGCTAACTTGACTGATTTGGTGTATCTCAAATTGATGTTTATGTTTTAGATACGTATAAATGAAATAACGTACATATATTGAAACTTTTAACTTTCTTATTTATTAAAATACTCAGTATTGTTGTGAACATAACACTAGTTGATTGGTCATTCCATACAAAATTTACAGCGTAATTTTGTTCTACTGATTTATTACGGAAAATATACGGATGCTATAAATTGACACTTGTTTCTGTATTTTTATTTCAATCGCCACAGACTTAAAATTAATAATCAACTATATTATTTCCAATATTACAGCAAAAATACAATAATGATAATTCACACAATAATAAAACTTTTTTTGACGTTTGCGTTTTGGTACAGCAGGTTTCACGAAGCTAGCAATTTGAAAATTTTGGCAGGAAGAATATATTTTGACCTTCAAATTACAATCATCTGCTGGCTCCACACAATGAAATTTGTGGGTGCCAGAAATAGTTTGGCATGTCTTTAATCGACTACTCAGGAATTTTTCTGCATTTTCGTAATCCTTTGAGTCTTTGTACATGACTGATATATTAGGTAACGAAGAGTCTTTTTGAGCCCATTCATAGAGTTCCATAGAGTCGAAATTTGTTCATCTCCGATCATTTGCAAACTTGCTCGTCGTGCTATTCTTTTTATAGATGCTCCAGCGCCATCGCAAGGGCCTTTTCCATGCGCTGTTGCGTGGAAATGCCATTCTTCTGTACGTTGAAAATCTAGTTCATGATAGTAAATATTTGAAAAATGTTTTACATTTTTAAACTGCTGAGGAGCTCCATCAGAAAAGTAAATGCATTTAGGTATGTGTGAAAAATCAGAAGTAATATATTAGGGGTATTCTCTGAGTCTTGCAAAGCCCTTGCACGGTGCACGGATTGCACGGTTTGCAAAGCTGTCCCATACGAAAACCGGTTTTAACCGTGCAATCCGTGCAATCTGTGCACCATGCAAGGGCTTTGCAAGACTCAGAGAATACCCCTAATGATTAAAAGTTGCAAGGAATACATAAACCGCTATGGCGTCATGCTTTTTGCAGTCTGAAATCATTATTAAAGTCTTGTGTTTGATAGTATTTTGATCTTTGTAATAAAAAACTATGGGAAACAGAGTAGCCTGGTCATTTTTCCAGTGGAAGCCTTTTATAGAATTCTGTATTAGAAACACGTAATTTTCAGCAAAATCGCAGGTTATCAAAATTTCGTCGTCTTTCAGATTTTTCTTCAAGTTTTGATAATAAGAAGCCTGTTGCTTTGCAATATAATAATGATTCAAAAATTTTCTTCCTGCTTTACATAAACTTGGAACAAAATTTTTTAATGAAGCTGTTTTCTTGTCCAAGGTTGTTTTGGGTTTCGTTACCCGTTGCTTGTGCGTAATTTTCTCGACATTATTCTTTTCAAAAACGTCAAACATGATTTCGGAAAATTCTTCGTCAGTTGGGCATTTTTTACATGTTCCAAAAAAGCATTCTTCGCTTGAATTCTCACATACTAATTTCAGAAGAACATCAATATAGTCATCTACTTCATATTTTTCCATTTTCATCAATTTAACCACGTGACTGCCTAAAGAAAATTATTAGTACTCTAGACACAGTGAAATTCATTACTCGTGTTGTAAAATAATTGATTCGTTGTTCTGTTATCATTTTTTTCTTATTGTTGATATCGATATGGAAATTTAAAGTAATACTTCCATTCAATTAGTCTTTATGAAAAATTTTATTTAAGTAGGAATTAAACCCATAATTCAATTTGCTTTAAATTGAATGGTAAATGACACGACACTAGGAGTTGAATTAAAAACTCCGCCGTTCGTTAATAAAATGTAAAAAAACAGCCGAATCGTACTTTTACTACAATTAAAAAATTTGATTACGTACCTAATGCCATGAGCTTCATATTCTCATGTATGGGACACACGCAAACCGTGTGAGTTCCACCAGAATTAGCTAAAATACAATGTTGTGGTCGGAGAGAACAAAATTTTGACAACCCAATTTTGAGACCTGGATTTTCTTCTTTGAACTTTTCGTAAATGCAAGAAAGATTTCCTATAACTAATCTCCTCTGACGTACACAATTCCCACCATCGATTTTCACAGACTTAGTGTCTTTTTGACCTGGCATCATGGTACTCACATCATCGTTTTCATAAAACTGTTCCACTTTTGATTTTATTTCATTAGAAAAGGGCCTTACTGCATAAAGAAAATTTATTGTAAGAAGTATACTTTTAATTATTGAAAATAATATATTACGTCTCTTCTCCGGCAATGATAATATTCCTTTTTCACTCTCCAGGTTTCTCCCTTTTTTTATTAAATATCGGGGTGTATCCATTTTGTCGGCAGCCTTCTTAATGCTCCAATTTTGTGGTAGTAGAGTCAGTATTTGTGTTTTTTCTTGGGAATTTATGCCAGAAGTGTGAAATTTTTTCTTCAGTTTATTGAATAATTCCTCCGAAAATTCTATGTAACCCTAATGGATGAATTACAAAATTAATTGAATATGTCGTCACGATAAAATATGTACTAGAATTTCTTTAAAAAAAAAGTAAAGTCTTTTTCTTTCTGTCGATAATGTTATTTTTCAATATTGATTAAAAATATGAGAATTTTATTGAACTTATTACCTCTGAACATTCATCAGACGACGAGTTAGATACGTCTTCATCTTCAGAAGACTCACCCACTTTTGGAGCTAAATATATACAAATGCGTAATAATGTTCCATTATGTCACGAATTATACTTTTTATTCAATTATAATTTATATACACTCACAAGTACTATCTTTAACACCTTTATATGCTTTAACTCTACACGACACACACAAAAGGTCTTGAGGTGTCAAAAATTAAATTTTTGCAGTATTTCAGCAGGAACGCGACGTAAATTTTTTCGTTGTTTAGATCCGCCATGATGTTCTTCGTTGAACGGATTGCAACACATATAAAAAGATGGCACACTCGACATTTCACTTGAAATTTGTTAGAAACCTGTTATCAGAGATGAAAACAAACCTGCGATTGCGAAGTAATAAACAATTGTAATAAATCAAGTGAAGCGCATGCTTGTGCAGTGAAACTTTATGTACGCAGGTATGAACTCGTAACTTCTACTGTTTTGGTGTTACCATTCTCAAATTTTTACAGCGTACTGCATAAAGTCTGACATCTATTCAGGTTGAAAATAATAAAAATCAAACATGATGAAGTTAATAAAAATAAATAAAAAATAAACAAATGCAATTTTTTAATGCAAATTTGTTTAAATTTTAATCTATCTCGAATACTCATGGAAAGACCAGGTAATTACGCACATTTTGATACCTTAACTGATTTTCTCGGACAAATAGTTTATTAACTGTAAACAATTGAAAAAAGATACTTCTCCGTGAGTTCAAAATTTCGGAATTTTTTTCTCGAGATTTTGCAATATCATGACCAAATAAAAAGACAGGTGTCTTCTTTTTTTCGATAAGGAATGTAAAAAAAATATTTCGTCCCAAAAAAAATATTGAGGTGTAAATATTGTATGGAATATAGCTGTCAAACTATCGATAGTCAAGTCCCTCGATGTTTTACGATAGTCTTAAGGGTGACTATCGATACTATCGATAGTATCGACCCATTTCATATGTTTTTCTAAATCCATTTATTTTTCGTTATCTTGCTTTTATATATTTTTTTTTTATTTTAGTGGCTCACGGTTGCATTTTAGTATCGAGAAATATTGCTAGA
Organism: Rhagoletis zephyria; assembly: GCF_001687245.7. Classification (NCBI taxonomy): domain Eukaryota; kingdom Metazoa; phylum Arthropoda; class Insecta; order Diptera; family Tephritidae; genus Rhagoletis; species Rhagoletis zephyria. Next base: position 113 of record NW_016181296.1, on the reverse strand, counting down.
AATTCATTCGCCGTGTAAACAGTCAAAGAGCGATTTCAGAAATTATCCCTGCAATTCGCCTTTTGGAAATAAAAAAATTTCTTTCGAAAGACACTTTACATGCAAGGTGCCAC
>NW_016181295.1:0-6345 GCF_001687245.7 Rhagoletis zephyria | reverse complement strand
TTTTTTTTAAAAAAAGTTATCAAGCTCTTAAAAAATCACCCGTTATTTAAAAAAAAATGAATCAATTATTACAAAACGGATATCAATCGGAATGGTTTTGAAAAGCTTTATTTATTAATTTAGCTTAACAGGGTTACAACCTGTTTAAAAAATCAAATTCAATTTGAATACGGGGAACTAGCTAATAGAAATATGTATCACCATGACGAAAGGGGTTGAGGAAAGGAGTAGTTTGAAAATATTTTGCCACTTGTTTGAAAAGTCGAATTTAGTTAACTTGTACATAAGTTATTTGAAATATGAAAATAATGGTGTCAAACGAAAGAGTGTTAGGAAATCTTAAGTTTGAAGGGGTTTTCCACATGTTTAAAAAGTAACATTCAAATTTTGCGTTGGATTTCTATGCTAACATTGGGCCGATTGAATAAAGACAAAGCAATTTCTTAAAATTGCATACGAAATTGCATAAGAAATTTGAAGAAAAAGCAATTGCTTACTTTTTATTCATACGGCCCATTATTATTATGTTTGTTTGAGGACAGGAGATACTTCGTCTTCTCCTCGTTTACCACCAGACCCATTCGCTTTGCTTACTTATTCAACTTGGAAAAGGCAGAACAGACTTCGAGGTTTTTGTTACCGATGATGTCGATGTCATTGTCATAAGCCAGCAATTGCAGGCTCTTGTAGTAAATGGTTCCTGAGCGGTTCAGTTCTGCAGTTCGCGGGATCACCTCTTATAAAAAGAAGGAGCTTTTCTTTTTACAAGTAGTGTAGGTAACGCAGGGAAACACCAATTTTGATGCGGTAAATGTTAAAGATGTTTTCGATAGACATTTTTGTGCCGACTACGAATCCGCGAGTATAAAGTTTCCATCAGGTCCAGTTTTGAGAAAAACGTGGTGAAAGTGTCAAAAATCGCGTTTTTTGTAATATTTTAGAACCTCTTGCAAGGAAACAAAAAGCTATAGAAGCTTCCACTTATAATCGATTTTAGACAATCGATTTTTAATTTTTGCAATGGATCGAGAATCGATTCTGAGATCTCGATTCTCTTATTTTTCATTCATCTTTAGATACGCGTCAGTTGTTGCTGTGAAATTTCTGGCATGACTAACTTGCTGTCTCCACAGGCAAACGTTTTTATCTTGATAATGTTATCAGGAAAAAATTTGCCCATGGATACCGCATATTGCTCTTGGCTTTTATCTTGATAAATATTGCTAGCAATTGGCATATTGACAGCTACATTTTCATTTGCGCGATAGCTTCGTGGAGACAACATTATTGATATTTTAATATAAAAGCAAAGATTTAGCTGTTTTCTATTAAAATATTTTTTTTTTCAAGTGATGAAATCCGGCAAAAATAGCCATCCTACAAATGCTTTTATCAAGATAAAATATGCCCACGCACAAATATTGCCTCTGATAAAATTTTTATCAGGCAATAAAAATGACAGATGGTAGCCAATAACTTTTGCCTGAAGAGACGGGCCGTAATATAAATATTAAGTTAGACAAATTTGCATATTCATAGAGATGGTAGAAATGAATTTATGAAAAGAATGAAATTTTAAGGAGGGTATTCAAATTGAGGATGGAGCTTTATTACTTTTCATTCGAGCTGCAAAACTATCGATGGTTAGACCATTCGATATTTTCGATAGTATCGATACTATTGGTAAGAGAAAAATAATATGAGATCCTCATTACGGATATATTAGTAGCAAAAACATGAATGGTAGTTTTTATTTATTTATTTAGTCTAAATTCAAAATTTCAGTGTGTTTTACTAAAAATAAAAAAAAACACGAAAATCAAATTCTGGCGAATATTTTATTTAGTTTTTATGTAATGCTCGCAATTTTTTTTGAAATTACACTTCATTATCTAACGAAAACTGTGCAAGCCCCCATACCAAATATTTTATGAAAATTTGGAGTTTTCGAGTCATCAAAATTTCAAGTTCTTTAATTAGAATTCCTAGAAAAGTTTTGAGTATGAATTTTTGTCTTTTATTAAATTTTAGTAAAAACTGCAAATTTAAAGTAACTAGGGCTTCCTGAGAATCGTAAGAATTAAATAAGATTCGAATATTTTTCAAAACTCTCCATTCCTAGTAATATCTACGGCTTTGGTTGGCAGCTGTGCATACTTGGGATTCCAACGAATTAGCCATGCCGCTAGCACACTCTTACGATTAAAATCAGCATCGGCGACGTTATAAAAATCGCCTTCACATGTCTTCGCTCTATTGCTTGAGCTGTTTCATTGGGTTTATTTTTTGTGGTTTTTGTTGTGGCACTTTCAAAACTACACACAACCGTGTCAATAGGTCACCTCCGTTGATGCCCAGCCACTGGTTTGTTTGGCACATTCCGCGTAGATCCTCCACAAGTGAATTACTGGTCAATGCACAGAAGGCGAAGCAGCCGATATAGCGGAAAAAAATTCTAATTTAGAAAGATTATATACATGCACATCCTCCAATTTTGGATTTGCATTCGATTATAAATCGACTATTGAGTCTATCGATATCTTTTTTTTTTTGGTTTGTTATCTATATTCGCTAAGCTGTAAGCTTTCAAACATAACAGGGGGATTCATGAAACGTCGCAAAGTTGTTTCAAAATTTGCCACCTTGCGGCATTACTTTTGTATGGAAACTTTCTTGCGACAAAATTGCGCCACTACCATATTATTTGAGCTGGCAATCCTTGCAAAACCAAAGTCACGATACACATGTTTTTTATTGTCTTCTAATACCTAAAAAAAAGTATATTAGTCAAGGCTGCTTCGAAATATAATTGTAAACACTTTTCCTTTACACTTACGTGCGGCATTTACTAAAAAAAAAATGCATTTTGAATCTGGAGTTGCTATAGGTCGTTCATACAACTTTGTTCGACGTTTTATGAATCGCACTAACATATTTTGCAGCAGCTGCAACAAAAAAAAAAAATTCCCGGCTTTTTAATGTACAAGTACACAAATTTGTGTTGCAAATTGAAATAGTTAATTTTTATTTGGTTTTTATTAAGTTGAATGTATGTTTTTATAAAAAGAAACTTGCACCGTGGACTGTGCGTATTTCAGACGCCAGATCGAAATAAAAAATCGATTTTTGAATCGATTCGAATCGAAATCAAAAAAAATCGATGCGGGAAGTAATCGTCAAAAAATAAATGGACCTTCCAAAAGCGATTCATTTAAACGCCTTTTACTTAATTTTCTTTAGGAAACAAAATACGGCCTTCAGACCAAATTTCAAAATTATCCGCTATTTTAAGACATTTATTATACAAAAATACACTTGCCCAATTAGCTTACGTATACAGATTTTTTCGCAATACAGATCTTTTTAATGTTTTTTCCGGTTTTCATATCCAACAATTTGATATACCAAAAAACTTTTATTTTTTTTTGGTTATCGCTAACTGCATATTTCACTCCATAACTACTCTTTTTAGAAAAAGATTTGAGTATGCAGTTTTGTAGCGCATTTCCTTCCATACAAAGTATGCTCGACAAAAATTTCATATGAATAAAATGTCTAGCACAACAACAACAAAAAATTGCCAAGAATCAAGGATATTTCGCAGCCACTTGAAGCTTGCACTTTATTATACGAAAATTGAATGGGCTACAAAACTGCATGCCCGAAATTGTTCTAGAAAATATTATAAACTTATAGACCTCACTGGTATTCTTTGAAATGCTTTAATTTTTCAATACCATTTTGCTCCAATTTTCGCTTTGGATATTTTTGTGTTAAATAAACTAGTGAAAATACTCTAAATTACAGATGAAATATTTATCTAAGCCCCCTTAATTTTTTGTACTAGCCTCAAATTCAAATTTGATTAAAATTTTCTAGATTATCTAATGCAATGTTATATGCATCAATTAAGAAAATATCGAATGTCGACTCTCGATTTTTTTGGGATCGATTCACGGATGGAATCGGAACCCAAAATCGAACCGAATCGATTTAATCGATTAAAAAACGGCATCTCTAGTGCGTATATGTTTTAATGGTAAATCGTGGTAAAATCTTCCAATCGTCAATCGTTTTAAAATGCCATTTTAGACTTTCGTGGAGTTTAACTTTTGAGATAGGACTGAATTCGGTATAATTTTTTATTTTTTAGGACATTCCTTTGTGACTGGTGGGACATTTTACTCCAGAATGTGATAAATTGTTAATTATAACTATGTCGTCGGTACTTATATAACAGCGAAATATATCTGTTAACATAGAACGATAACTATTGTATAAAATTGCTTTCATATGTTCCGATTTCCTATTCGAATTCAATGGAAAATTTTACATAAGTATTCATAAAAAATATTGCAGGTTGGGCAATTTCTTTATTTCTGTAAACGTGTGTTATTGTCGACAAATGTGCAAGGCGTAAGCGTGCGGAAACTTGCTAAAAAATTAAACTGTAAAAAAATTTGGCAAAAATTATAGTTCCCACCAAAAATCCCAGAGAACGTTCTAATAGGTTACCCTGTATAGAGGTGAAAAGCCTTCTCTTAAATATGGAGTGTATAAAGTTTCCGGTTCGGACTCAGAATATTTTTCTTATGATTATAATTTTATTTTTATAATGTTAACTTATCCCAATGAGTTACAAAAAGTTACAAATTCCTTTTAGTTAAAAATACTTATTTAGTTAAAAAAAATACTTTTTTTAAGAAAAGCTTGAATAAAACTTTATTAAGCGTTTTAGAAAATATTAGTTTTTTCCGCTAGCTAAGCTATCTCGCCCACTGTGCACTGGTGGCCACTGGCCACATGTAATAATCGCAAATCACTAAACGCCGCAACAGGTACATGCAATAATTAAATGCTGCTGCAGTTCCCAGTTCACAGAGCATAGCGTACAGAGCACCTTGTTTATTCGGTAATGAAAGTGGGTTATCTGCGGTGTGAAATATTTTCGGTGGCAACGAGTTATACTCGTACAAACATACAACGGATTGATTTGGACCTGTGCAGTAGGGATGTTGCGAATGTGGAATATTAGACAGCCGCGGATGCGAAAGCTGTATACGTAGTATAAAGGAATGTCGAGATTCTTTGTACGCGGTAATCTCGAAAACTACTGAACGGATTTTGACGAGATTTCCTCTAGTATATTCTGTATCGACAGGAGAGGGATCTGTTTTACTTAGTATTGGCACCTGCCTAAAAAACTATAAGATCCGCATAGTTCGTTGGATTAGAAAAGATGAGGTGTAAAAAGAAAGGGATTGGCTTCTAGAAAAGCACTAGTATTTTTTTCGAATAGGGTTGCCACCTGTTAATAAAATTACTATATTAAATCATAAGAAGCGTAGGCATCAGTTCTGTACCGTCACTGTCAAACGAATTATTTTTTAAGTAGAATTGCCACCTATTAAAACTTACTATTTTCTATACATATAATAAAGGAAAGTTGAGATATTTAGACCACGTCACTGAACGGATTTAGACGAAATTTTTAAAGTATAATCTGTATCGATAGGAATATTAGCTTTAGTGCCTCAAGTTCCTATAGGGTTGCCACGTGTCTTAAAAATTATAAGACCCACACTGTTCGTTGGATTACCAGAAATGAGCAGTCAAATGAAATGGCTCGGCTCTTAGATGTTCAATAATGTATTACTTTTTGAGTAGGGTTGCCACCTATTTAAAAAATATTATTTCATTCGAACCTCCTCCAGATGTTCTGGCCTCCATATGTTCAATAATCTATTATTTTTTGAGTAGGGTTGCCACCTTTCAAAAAATAATAAGATTTTCAAAGTTCATTGGACTAAAAAATGAGGTATCAAATGAAAGAATATGGTCTCCGGATAAGCTTTTATTTTTTTAATGGGGCTGTCACCTAGTTGAAAATTAATACCTCACATATAATACGTGAAGGCGCTCTTTCTTCAAAATAGTTTTTTTTTGTTAGGTGCTGTATTCAAAAAAGCGTAAGCAGCTGATGTTTTTTTGTTTGCATATGTCAGCATGTATATACATTAGGGTGGTCCAAAAATACATGTGAAAAAGTAAAGTCGGAATGGATACGTGGAAAACTTTGAGCGCTTCGAGCGACTTCTAAATATTTTTTGATTTCAAAATAAAAAAATAAGGGTATACTTTTTTCGATATAGTACAATCCTAGGTGAACGGATTTTGACGGGATTTTCTCTAATATATTCTGTATCGTATATAGAGTGACCTTTTGAAATTTAGAATATTAATAGGGTTGTCACCTGTTAAGAAAATTACTATATTTAACTCTAATAAGCGAAGGTATCGTCACTGTCAAATGAAAACACTTAGCCTCTAGATGTGTAATAATGT
>NW_016181293.1:0-6346 GCF_001687245.7 Rhagoletis zephyria | reverse complement strand
TATCATCAATTTAACCGCTGCCCATGTTTCGGCACCACCGATTTTATATATATACATAAGTATGTATGTACGTAATTATGGCCGACAGCACCCTCACCACCAGAGACTACTACCACCACATACATATGACAATCTGCTGGTTTTTCCATTGTCACCTGAGTTCGAATCGGTTGTGGCACTCTACTAGCCAGAATGTTAGCCACATTGCACTGTGGCGTTCTGTTTCACAGCCAAAGGCACCCCGAAACTTTCCACTGTCAAATGACAAATTCCTACATAAAAATCGGCGGTTGAAAACCACATATGACGCGCCAGGTAAACCGTGTCGCTTGCAGTTTTGGCATTACATATCTACTCGTATTTACTTCAGCATGGTCGGTCGTCTCACTTCATGGTAATTAATTATGATCGTAAATTACAAAGCCACATAGCATTTGACATACTTTTACCTTATGTTATATTCTGTTGAGAATTTCCTGTCGAAATGGAAAGTAAAATAGGAAAAGGTAAGTATACAGCAAGTAAAATATGTACGAAATTTGGCACTAAGTTCAAGTAGCAAAGAATTAGCTCAAATAAAAAATTATACATACATACATCTATACATATGTATGGTAAAAGATTGAATATAATTATGAAAACATATTACATTACATAATATTTGCAGATGTACGCGGTGCAACCCCGCTCAGCGCACCTGGGGCATTTAACATAAAACGCCTTATATCTATGTAGGAAACATAACATTCTGCGAACATGGAACTTATCGGAGGGCCCAGAATTATAATTATTAGTGAACGAACACTTTTTTGAAAAAAGGCGCTCAGCAGTATTTTTTTCGAAAGTCCGTAAAGTTTTGGGTAAACAGTTTTCACGTCTTGACAATTGAAATAAAAGCTCATTTCATCTTGTGGGTGACCCAAATTATTATGTTTTCACTTTCGTTTGTGTACAAGAGATTTATGAGGGACCCAAAGAGCGCACTCATTTTCTACTGATTCTAGTGACGACTCGCTACCCGTTTCCATAAGATCATCTGCGAACATTATTTAAGTTGGCAAGAGCTTCATTACTGAGGCCAATGCTAACGGATCTTTGAAATGCATTTTTTTGAACCTCGGGTCGTGTAAAGTTGATGCAGCTAGCAAAAAATAATGTTCGATGGATGTATTTTAGACAACTACGGAATTCATATCTCTTGAAAATATATTTGCAAATAATCGATTAACGAAACACACAACTACGATACAATTAATTAATGATTAATCGTTACAATCCCTACGTGTAAGTAATTAATTGTTTTTAATTTTTGTGTACATAGTTTTATTTCTCTCAGGTTGTGAGCTCTAAGACGTTTTTTCATAGTACACACCCCGATAAAGTACCAACCTATTGCCAAGTAAGCAGTTCAAATTTATCATTACGTAGATAGATGTTGGTTGAGGTATGCCCTCTTCCTCCTTACTATACCTAAAGTCCAAAAGGTTGTTTGGTGACTTCGAGTTTAGATGATTCGGCTGCGGGCGTAATGACCCGAGGTGCTTCTCTCGCCTTCTCACCAGGCAGGTGAAAAGAAGTCGTGGTGCCCGGTTGGACTTAGAGAAGAAAGTCATAGATACAAATACAAATTTTTTTTATTATTTTATTTATTTTGAATTTTATTATTTAAAAAAAAAACTGACTTGGAAATGTTGATGCTAATGATTCTCAGTCAAAAAATTTGGTACCGGTCAGGTCTTGAAATTAGGCGCATTTTGTAGATATTTTCATTGAGCTTCCGAGCATTTCAGCGAGATCGGTGTAGGTTAACTATTATTTCCAGGCAGATGGAACACCAGTTGAAACACTGTGCAGCGTCGCATTCGAGAAGGATTTGCTCAGAAGTCTCAGCATTATTATCACAGAACTGGTATGGTTATTTGGACCAGATTCCGAGTTTATGTAGGTGGCTTCCTAATCTGTTAAGAACATACGGAGCCTGATTGGTGAATTGAAAGAGTGTCGGGATCAATGGCCATCAATAATTAAATAATGTATGATTGTAGCTGGGAGCGTAGGTATTGCTGATACGTTCGCAGAAAAAATACGCAAAATTAGAAGGCTACAGTTAAACGAATCACATGAAAAAGTACCATCATGCGATTCTGAAACTCAATTCAAGCAGAGTTTTCTTCGTCCTCATGGACTGCTTGATTGCTAACATGACAAGGCGTTTCGAGGCCGTAAAGGACCTTGCAGGTAAATTTAATTCTTTGTGGAAGTATCAGGAGCTGACTGAAAGAGACCTCAGAGCAAAGGCAGCAGCATTGTGTGAGATTTATCTCGGCGACGTTTCTTCGGATTTAACAGATGAAATCTTCCATCACGAAGCTATCCATGAGAAAATTTGGGATTTGGTTCGCTAACACCATTAAGATTTCATAATAAATTTCACGAAATGAAGACGGAAGTACTATTTCCTAACATCTGCATAGCATTATGAATATTTTCCAGTCAAGGTGGCGTTTGTTCAGTACGTTGTCTCGAGTAGAGAATTTTTACGTTCTACCATGGGCCAAAATCGCTTGACAAGTCTTGGAGCATGAACACTGGAGCCCAGGCTTGCTTGTAGGGCGAATTTCGACTCAGTAGTTTCCATGTTCGCTGACCGAAAACCTCGAAAGGTTTTCTTCGAGTGATTTAATTTCTGACAACAAATTTAGATGTAGTAAATTTTGCCCAATCCAACTACCAAAGTAAGCATAAGTGCAACGATATCTAATATAAGTATATATATGCATATTAGATGCCTTATTTTCTCCATAAATTTTGCTAATGTATTTCAGATCCTCCCTCCGGCAGCAGAATATGAAAATAGGAGGCTAAGAACCCTAAAACAATGAAAATAAAGATTCATTATTGCAAAAAATGGATGAGCTATTCTGAAATCCGTGATTTATAAGACTGTTTTGCTGTAGGTTTAGGTCCTTATATCAAAAAACATTCATCTTGCACAAGGAAGAAAAAAAATATATCCAACCTCATGAAGAATAAGCCGCTAAAGCGAATGGCGTACTTAGTTTTTTAATACAACCAAACAGAAAGTTACCCACATAGCCTAAATTGACTACAGTATATTTTGCTTAGCTGCACATCCCTCTTTGCACGAAAAACTTGTGCACGTAACCGAAAAAGGCACTTAAGCGAATTTTCTTTACTACTTCAATGAGGAAGGTATCCGAATCCCTATGAAACCAAATATTGGCGGAGCACTTACCATGTAGAAATTACTGCAAGCGAAATTTTTACCGAATGTTATCTAATTATCTATACACGGTCAAAAATTTGGGTTTAAATTTTAAACCGCGCTGGGACTACTGCCTTTTTTAATCTTTTATAGTCTACTTTTTAAACCAGTCAATAGTTTTAAGCAATTTTTAATATATTCTGGTTTAAATTTTAGTCCAAAAAGTTCGGTGTTTAAAATTAAACCAAAATGTTTTAATTCTAGTTTCTTGGTTTCATATATGGAAAATTTGGTTTAAAATCTAAACCGAAATAGAAAATGTTTGCACACAGCGAAATGCGGTATTGATTCAAATCCAACATTTGAAAGCACATTTACATGCGTGGCTGTAGCTGAGTGTGCAAAGATGCTTGATACTATTGGTTGCTACCAAGGCTGTCCGGGTTCAATCCCCACCAGACGCAGCGTGAAATTTAAGATTTTTTATTTTTTCTTCTTAATTAAAAATGAAAATTTTTGGGTTTAAAATTTAAACCGATCGATCGGATCGCGATCTGTTTAAATTCTAAACCCAACATATGTGCCCTCTTTTTTTTAAACTTAGAAGGTTTGTATTTGAAACTGAACTTAGTTTGGTCATATATGTAGTCCAAAAAGTTTAAAATTAAAACCGAAATTTTTAACCGTGTATAACTACATAAATTGATAGCCATTTTCGTTGTTCTGCGAGATGAGCAAAATAAATAAAAGGTTGTAAAATTACGTAATTGTAGGGCCAGTGCAGGTAAACGTAATACTTTCTTTGATAATTGATACTAGTCGCACAATTTTTAAGGCAGGTATCGCCAATGTGCAGGTATGTTGAATGCATCTATCGGAGCAGTTTCCTTATAAATGTTAAAAATAATGCTTTTGATGCGCATTTTGGGGTAGGTGTCTTAAATGTGCACTTAAGCATAGAGGTGGCAAAGCAAAATATACTGTATATGGTATTAGGTTAGGTAAGGCGGCAGCCCCGTGTAACCGGAGCTCACTTGGACAATATATGATTGTTCTTTGTGATACCACAATTTGAAACGGCCCCCTAAACTTTATCGCTAAAACTATATAGTATTACTTTTCACGAATTTTGAAATTTATTTGTTAGGATTTTCCAGATAGTAGTAATTTTTCTAAAATTAAAATACTTAAGATTGTAGCTAATTGAATGTGGTTTTTAAAACAGTTAACAGATTTTAAATTGATTTATATTTTAAGTATGTAGTAAATTAATAGTAGTAATCGTTTTTATATGCTAGGTAGGGAAATACTATCGTGTGCGCCTTTACTATTTGAAATAAATACATAATTTCCGAAGGTGATAACCTCTAGCAGCAATGTCGAAGGGTAGGGGAAATGTTGATTTAAATTTAGATTCTCTATGTTACGTTCCTTTTTCAAATCTGTATTTTTAATGTTAACATATTCAGAACAGAAATTGGTCACGACATGTTTCACTACTGTCTTTAATTTAGTGGCAACCCCTAAACGCGAACCAATGTTCAAATTATTTGCACTTTTATAAATAAGTATTAAATTAATTAAGCTTACCAGTTAGGAAGTAACTACTAATTTTTGTCGTTTTTTATATAAAACCCATGCATGAAATTAAATGCAGTTTTCCCCGATCTATTGCTAGAGCTCTAACTTAAAATATACGGTCCAGTCCGCAAAGCAAGCGGGTATTGGCAAGTCTAATAGTTGATTTCCAGCAAGCCTTAACTGCAGTTTATGCCGTTTAAAAAACGGAGATTACAACTCGAAGGAGGTAATTCCACCTATTAAGTAGAAACAAATGAAAGGAAGAAAGTAAAACTTATGAAAAAAACCTTGCCGATCACCCCACGTTGAAATTATTTGAACTTCTCTGAGCACTTAACTGCAGTTAAGCCTTTGGTGGAAATGGGCTATTATATAGTAATATAAATATTAGTCGTAAATATAGATAAAGTATTCCACAGTACGACAGTTTCATCCACGCCTGCTTTGACTTTAAAATTTTGTGACGATGTTTGCCAAGTGAGACCTAATTTAGTAGTTCAAATAAAATTTGATTATAAATCTGTTCGCCTCCTTAAAAACTACATTTAAGTAGCTACAATTTTAAGTAATTTAATTTTGGGAAAATTGCTACTATCGGGAAAGTCCTAACGAATAAATGTGAAAATTCGTGAAAAATAGTACCAAATAGTCACTTTAGGCCGCATGAGTATCTTTATTGTTAGTTGTATTAAAAAAACTGAGTACGCCGTTCGCTTTAGCGGTTTATTCTTCATAAGTTTGGATATCTTTCTTTCTTTCTTGTGCAAGACGAATGTTTTTTTTATATAAGGACCTAAACCTGCAGCAAAACAGTTTAATAAATCACGGATTTCAGAGTAACTCATCCAGTTTTTGCAATAATGAATTTTTTTTCAAGTTTTTAGAGTTCTCAGCATCTTATTTTCATATTCTTCTGCCGGAGGGAGGATCTTAAATACTTTAGCAAAGTAAGGAATCTAATGTATATATGTACATCTTCAATAAAATTGACCATTTGAAGTAAACAATTTAACTAAATAATGTTGTTTTACTGAGTCGAGTTTATTTTTGAAGGGGCCCATGAACGCGACATGATCAGGTGCAAGTGCTAGTGAAAAACTCAGTTTTATTTCACTTTGTGTCCTATTTTTGGGCTATATATCGAATTAGTATAATTGACATTTTTTGATTGCCCAGCACCAACTCAGTATTCCAAATGTAATACCCTTGTCGTGGACGAATCGTCAAAGGCAAAGTTCTGGCCACAAAACTAAAGTGTGTCTTAATAAACGACGTGTAGAACTTCTGCATTCAGTCGCTTTGATTATTTCTTGACTGGATGTTTGGATGATTGCCAAGCTGGCTACAAACACTCCTTGAAAACTGTCAAAATATGTTTTGTGAAACACAAATACATACCTACCCATATGAAAGGATACATACGTTACAGAACAAAACAGTACAACAAAAATTTCCAGCATCAAAAAAAGTACGTTTTTATAATAGCTAACGCAAGGAATTGCGCAATTTTCTGCGATTGTGCGTGGTCTCATTACAACA
>NW_016181292.1:6127-6347 GCF_001687245.7 Rhagoletis zephyria | reverse complement strand
CTTCTCCACAACTTTCCGTGCTGCTACTATTTAGTAGGGCGGAAAAGTGATCCCTCCATAATTTAGGTACGCTGTGGACATCAGTTACTAGGTCGCCATTATTCTTAAAGAAGTGCGCCCCGATTTTTAAACCTTCCGTAAGTCGCCTAACTCTCTGGTAAAATTTTCGGTCATTCCTCCTGTCGGCCAGCATTTCAAGCTCTTCGCACTCACGTATTTC
>NW_016181292.1:0-5976 GCF_001687245.7 Rhagoletis zephyria | reverse complement strand
CGTTGCGCCCGATCGCAGCGTGGCCCTGTAGGCGGCATATTTTTTCTCTGCAGTTTCCTGACACTCCTCATCGTACCAGTTGTTCTTTCGGGCTCGCTGAAATCCGACTACTTCTTCGGCGGCGGTACTTAATGAGCGGGAAATGTGGTTCCACTGCTCGCATATGTCGGTTTGTTGAAGAGTGCTCTCTGAGAGCAGGTGTGAGAGTCGAGTAGCGAAAGCGCTGGCTGTCTGTTGTGATTGCAGCTTTTCGACGTTAAGCTTTCCTTGCATATTTGGGCGCACATTTTTTGCTGCACAGAGGCGGGTGCGTATCTTGGCTGCAACAAGATAGTGGTCCGAGTCGATGTTTGGGCCTCGGAGTGTGCGTACGTCTAAAACACTGGAAGCGTGCCTTCCGTCTATCACAACATGATCGATTTGGTTTCTCGTTTTTCCTTTTCGATCCAGCCACGTAGCTTGATGGATCTTTTTATGCTTGAACCTAGTACTGCATACTACCATGTTTCGGGCCCCGGCGAAGTCGATCAGCCTCAATCCGTTGTCGGACGTTTCGTCGTGGAGGCTGAATTTTCCGACGGTGGTTCCAAAGATCCCTTCTTTGCCCACCCTGGCATTGAAGTCGCCAAGCACGATTTTGATATCATGACGGGGGCAGCGCTCGTACGTGCGCTCCAAGCGCTCATAGAAGAGATCCTTGGATGCCTCATCCTTCTCTTCCGTCGGGGCATGGGCGCAGATGTTTTTTTTATGCCTCATCCTTCTCTTCCGTCGGATTGTGGCTAGACGCTCGTCCACCGGGGTGAACGACAGTACTCGGCGACGGAGTCTCTCTCCCACCACAAATCCAACTCCGAATTTGCGCTCCTTTACATGGCAGCTGTAGTAGACGTCGCAAGGCCCCAGACATTGTTTGCCTTGCCCCGTCCAACGCATTTCTTGGATGGCGGTGATGTCAGCTTTTGTCCTTACGAGGACATCAACCAGCCGGGCAGAGGCACCTTCCCCATTAAGGGTCCGGACATTCCAGGTGCATGCCCTCAAATCGTAGTCCTTTAAACATTTGCCGTGGTCGTCATCATAAGGGGGGGTCTCATCCGAGGCTTTGCCTTGCTTCTTCACTGGAAGTGGTTTTTACGTNTGCCTTGCTTCTTCACTGGACGTGTTTTTACGTGGCGGGTCCCAAGCCCAGCGCACAACCCATTGCTGGGACAACGGCATCAGCATTGTAGCATCGCATTATTTAGAGACGCATGACATATCATCAAGGGACCTCGCGAAGTTTTTCAATACTCCGTGGTTCAGCGAAGACCTGTAATCTAATAGAGATCCTGTAACAATAAACCAATTCTGGTAACAGTGACTAGTTTTTGATGAAGTCTCTATTCAAAATATATATAATCTAAGATAAACTGCGCTCAAAATAGCCTTAGATTGACGGCAGAGTATACGCAAGAAGCGATGATATGCGACAATAGTATTGCCAGTACCATTATCATCACCATTTCTATTGCCATATGCATGCCATTAGCATTACCTTTACCATTATTAATACCAATGCCATTGTCATTAAGCAACGCGATTAGTGGTCCCAGGGTGGGCGACGGTTCCAATTCGGGGGGAGTGTTTTAGTCTCCGGACATACCATTGTTGTACCGACAGCTTTGATGATGCAATAGGCATTTTCGACCCCCTGCCCGCGAAAAAATAAAAAATAAATAAAAATAATTGTCATTAAGCTTAGCATTATCATTATCATTACCATCAGCATTACCAAATACCATTGCCATTACCATTAGCTTTACCATTATCATGACCATTTCCATTTCCATTACTATTACCATTATCATTACCTTTGGCGTACCATTATCATTACTGTTACCATTACTTTCGCTCTTACCATAATATAATATTACCACTACGATTACCATTATCATTACTATTATCCACCATTACTTTTATAACTATAACCATTATAGGTACCATTACTATTGCCATTATCATTATAATTACTATTATTATCTTTACCATTATCAGTGCCATTACCATTTAATTAAGTACGTAGATATGTTGTTTTGCACTTATAAATAATTACATCCTTACTTGTATATATTTAAATAGTATATACAATGTATGTATGTATGTATACAGGCATGGATAAAACAAAGCAACTCATCAGTAAATTGTGTACAACCACATAATAGATGGATATGTTATTGCAAATAAATAGAAATCCATAAAAGCTCAAAAGCCCACACAATTCAATGGACCTTGCCGGCCATTTGAGTGCAGCACTACTTAACTCAACTACATACACATGTACACACATACATGCCTTAGTATGCATCCATATGCACTTATAGCCAGTGGTCGCTTGCCTTGCCTTGACTGCGTTGGCGAGAAGGTGATTTCGCGAATGATTGACAAACTACAAAGGGCAAAAAATTATAAAAGAACAATATCAAGCAAATGTTGCAAAATCCACAGATATAGGTGTACAAATGCGTATGCTCATAAGGATATATGTACATTCATACAATGAATGGATATTGTATAGTACGTGTGTATATAATATACATATATGTATAACATTTATTTATGCTTCTACAATAGCTGCGCGCACCTTTAAGGTTAGATTTGTACCCGTAATTGAATCCATGTTTAGCTTTCAGTACATATGTATGTAAATATGTACGTAGGCTTATATGTAAAGCACCCTGAAAGAAATTTCACTGCTGTGGGACAATGGCGGAAGCTTCTACAGAAAGTACACATTTTTGTGTACGTACATACACACATTTTCGGTAGACAGCCACGTAACTTTTAGAGTTTTTAATAAAATGGTAAATCAAAAACTTTAATGTACTTTCTTTTTAATGCGTCTTCATGGTGCGTATGAGAGAATACGCCTGCAAAATATAAATGTTCTGGACAAATAAATTCAAGCCTTGTCAGGTATTAGTCGCAAACGCAGTAACTACCCTGACGGAAATAAGTGATTTTTTTTAAATCAACTAATTGAAAGACTACTTTAAAACGAATACAATGAGTAAATGTTTTTGCTCAAAAAAACAATTTGAGTCTTGGAAGTATGAAAAAGAAACTGTAAAGTCCAGAACGCAAGCGTATTCAAAAGAAACATACTGACTTTGAAGTTGTGTAATCCAAATTCATTTTAAAGCAGTTGAAATTAAATGCAGAGTCGGACAGTACCCTGCAAAAATCGATGGACCATGTAGTCTATTTGTGGTATATTGGAGTACTTATGTACAAAAGTGCTCCTCTGTCATGCTGTAGCGGACCAACTCGTGTCTCTGCGCCAGCTTATTGTTTGTTACCCGATCACTGCTCGTGTTTTAACGAAATGTGATTGAAGTTAAGCATTTGAAAGTACATTTGCATGTCTGGCTGTAGCTGAACGTGTAGAGATGCTAGCTGTTAGTCCTTAGCTCCCAGCATGTTCGGGTTCGAATGTCGTCAGAGGCAACATTTAATTTTTAATTTTTGTCTTTGGTTTTTATTAATTTCAAAAAAAGCATATGCGAAGTGAAGAACAAAAGCGCGTACAAACGAAAAAATATAACGACAATGTCATTGGAGTATGTTGGGAGTAGTTTTGTGCTACTCTGATGTAATGCAGAGATGGAGTATATGGTCCTGCCCTAGGACATCGCAATGTTAATTGGACCATATTTTTTATATGAATTGTGGTTAATTTTGGAGTACTCCTTGGTCCTTCGGGAGTACTCTTTACATGCATGCATGGAGTAGTCGCNATGCATGGAGTAGTCGCCATTTTTGCAGGGTAGACTTGCTGCTTGCACACAATTCAAACTAAACATTTGAAAGCACATTTACATGTCAGGCTGTAGCTGAGCGTGCAAAGATGTTTGCTACAATTGGTTGAGCCAAGAATGTCCTTGTTCAAATCCCATTTAATTTAAAATTTTTAATTTCGGCTTTTCTTAGATATGAAAAAGCTTCTGTGAAGTGCAAAACGAAAGCGTATTAGAACGAAACATACTGACTTTGAAGTTGTTTAAGCCAAATTCATTTTAAAGTAGTTGAAAATACGTGCAGGAAAAGGCAATTGACTGCTACCTAGGACATCGCCATGTTAAATAATTTATTTCGTTCTCATAAAAAGGAAACACATCCAAAAAAAATTTTTAAATCTAATAAATTTATGTTTATAGTTCTAGCAAATCATCACGCAATATTAAGCTGCAAGTCTGTCATTTGTTTTAGTTTTTTTGTAATAAGTGCAGCATTTGTTTATTTTTTAATACGACTGGTTTACAAATAATTATTAAAAAAATACGAAGAAACCCATGTTTAGGGGTGAGTTTAATGGACCTCCTGAGCTCATAATGCATTTGTTCCATGGTAATAAAATATATAAATTTTGTAAAATTTTAATGTTCTCAACCCCTTAAAATTATTAAAAAAAAAATTTAATTTTCGTGGATGTCTTTGTTGTGTGTGTACATATGTAGAACGAACTAAAGGGGTACCCATACAAATGGCCAACTGTTGTCTATTGCTCAAGTAAACAAACAAAGCATGCGAGTAACCGAGTGGTGAGTAAGGATGCAAACGATGCATCAATGTTTTTGAAACATTGATAATATCGGTTCAATTTTCGATGTTTGCCATCGATGTTTACAATTTACTAAATGGCGAAATTGACGATATATCGTTGGAAGTTTTACCGATGTTTCAAACATCGACTTTAAGGAGATTCTCCGACTTTCTTTCGGTATGTTTGACTGACCTTAAATTTACTATTATGGCCTTATAATAATTATATAACAGCGATCGCGGTTGAAGAAGTCTGATTAGTAGATGTGGTGATCTCCCAAACTGCAGCTATAACTTCTTCCCTTTGTAAATTATTGTTGCTTTTCCAAAACAATTTTCACAAAAACCGGCCCCAAGCTCAATAAAATTGTTGGATTCGTGCTAATGAATGCTAATAACCTGGCCGTTAAAACAGAGCCAAACACCCCTTAAAATTTCAACAAGATCAGGCCTAGGATCTTTAGGCCCGAACGACCTTACGATGGTATGCATTTTGAATCTAATAATAGAAAGGGTATAGAAAGGATAATAAAATACAGGAAGATACATTCATAATTATTAAAGAATTCAATATTGCTTTAAATGTAACTAGAAATTAACAAATTGCAAAACATCGGAAACCATCGATATATTGATGTTTCTCTGGCGAAGTATTTTAGCGTCGATGTTCTTTTCTCCGATGCATCGGAACATCCATGTATCGATGTTACTGCTCAAAATTTACATCCCTAGTGGTGAGAGCTGCGTACCACAATTCCGCAGGGCCCGTGTTTGAGCGATTACCAAACATTGTTTATTTGTGTTTTTAACCGACCTAAAAAAAGGAGGAGGTTATCAGTTCGTCGGAATATTTTTTTTTATGTAGATTTGTTACCGCATAACTTTGGCCCACGTTAACTGATTTCTATAATTTCTAAGGGAAAGGTTGGATCTCAGAGTTGGTACTAATTCTGTTTAGATGCGGTCATTAGCTCATGAAGAAATTAACGGTACTCTTAAAGTTTTGATTGAGAATTGAAGTCGGTTTTGTTTTTTGTTTAAAAATTACTTATTATAATATGCATATATTATGTTTTAGATTATTTTATTTTCGTTTGTTTTATTTTATTTACTAAAAGTTAATTTAAATTTGTATAGTTTAATTTCATTAAAAAAGTGCACCACAACTATAGCTAATAGCATCAAACAAAAACTAAAATAAATAAATGAATTACAAAAAAAAAAACAAAAATTAATGAAAATTCTACCTCTCGGCACGAAATCAAATGAACTTATTTAGTCTAATCACTGCTGCGACTGGCTTTATAGGTAAGGCCCTTTTTTATTCCCAGATGCGNCAAAAATTAATGAAAATTCTACCTCTCGGCACGAAATCAAATGAACTTATTTAGTCTA
>NW_016181291.1:0-6347 GCF_001687245.7 Rhagoletis zephyria | reverse complement strand
TAATGTTCGGCTCCGCCCGAACTTAGACTTTCTTACTTGTTTAGAATATTTTTGAATTTGTGGATTTGTAGACCATTCAATTAAAGCACAAGTTTTAAGCAGCTAGGAATTACCGTTGCTTTTTGGCAATTTTTTTCACGCAGTCTCTTTTATACAAAAAAAAATTTTTTTCGAAAATGGAAAAAATGCATAACCCCTTCAACAATTTTTAAAATCAATGCGATTTTTGACTAACTCCGAACTTGCATTTTTTTACTAGAATTTAATGGACTGCAAAACTGCATACTCAAAAAGTTCCAAAAAATCTGATTAAAAACTTGAAAATTTGCATGAAAATTTGCTGAATTTTCGCAAGATTTGTACAAAGTTTAGGAGTTATATTTTTATGTTTTTGTTGTAAAATAAACCATATTTTTATAAAAAATAGCGGAAAATATTAAAAATTTTTACGAAACTGATTTTGAAAAAGTAAGCAAAAGTACAACTTTTTAAATAAAATAAATTAGTGGCTATGAGTAATTCGTAAAATGTTTTTCTCAAAAAATTTTAGGAATTCGTTTGTCTATGCAACCGAATTTTCTGTTATTTATACATATTTTTTTTCTATTTTGTTTTATGTTTTAACATTGAAAAGTGAGTATTGACAATTTGGAGCCATAAATTTTAAATGAACGTGCTTTTGTTTTCGTTGTATGGCTTGTGAAGTATTTACTACAGTGGTGGTTGTATTTTTTTGTTTTTGTTTTTGGTTTTAGAGAAATGTCATATCGAAACCAATGGAATATTTTTTGTTTGTATGCACTTTTTTCCCACATTCAATGCAATGCAATTTACATATGCACATCTGTATGCATTTTGTTGTTGTGTATGTACTTTGAAAGCATTTTGTGTGTTACAATTTCGCTACATTTTTAGTTCTCTGTATGCTTTTTGACTACTTTTAGGTGCTCAGCATTGTTGAGTCAGTTTACTGAGTGTACATATTTACATATTAATGTAGACAATCACTATTTGATTTTACAGTAATCATTATACTATATACTGACTGCTGAAAATGTTCCTCAAATGCGATGAATCGGATTCGAAGTTACACACATATATATCGAAAAAGGAAAAAAAAATTCGTCCATATCAGCTTGAAAAGAAAAGCAATATAAAATCAATCAATCGATTATGATTCCGATATCGATAACTCACCAAAAAATATCAATGACTATCAAAAATATCGATAACTTTCGATTAAAAAATAAAACATCCATTCAAATCAGGTATTCAAGGATTGTAAGGCGTAGTAAAAATTTTCGAAATTACAATTTGTGTATCGAATGCGTTTTTGAATACGAATAGCCACCGTATAAAAATGCGATAATGAAATGATATGCAAAAAATTAGGCAATACAATAACAACAGTGATATCGATAATGACGAACGAAAGTAACTCGATAAATTCTTGTATAGTAAAATATATCTATGACAATATCGATATCCCTATGTGCGATGATTTTGGCTGCAATAACAACTGTAAATTTCTCCGTAAAGGAAACGATAAATCTATACATAGTATATAGGAATATGTAAATAAATAAACAAAAATATGCCACCAACAAAAAACAGTACCTGAAATATATCGTTAAGTCTGTTCATGAGTAAAAAAATAAATAAAAAAATAAATATATCCATAATCCACCGACAGATATGGCCGACAATGGCATTAACTAAAACATCGATAAATATATCGATGGGCAGTTATTTGTGTCAGCAATAAATTAAGCTTCGATAGCAGAAGAAGTGCGTTGAAAATGCAGAGAAAATTTTGGTGCCTTAAACTTAAAAAACGTAAGGGTTACAATTTTCACAATGAAGTACATTATGTGTATACATACATATATTAGCTTTTTATTTTATATTAAAACAAATCTTCTTTAGTTTCAAATTTTAAATTGTCCTTCCTCTAGACAATTACCAAAAAAATAGATATCGATAAAAAACACAATTCAAATAATCAAATTACTTCTTTCCACACTTCACTTTTTGCCCTATTTTGCCACAGCCGGTTTCCTGGTGCTACACCGTCGAAAATAGTTACAACTAAACTAAGTGAAGGCTAACTTTTGTCATCTCCAATAATATTAAAATTTTTACAAAGTATTTAAGAGCCGTTAATTACGTAAGCATACCGCTTGGTCCAACCGCATGCATGTCCCCTTGTCCAAATATGTAATTGCACACATTTCAATTTACAAAACAAAGTGAACACTAATCGAAAAGTGCAGCATGGCATGAATATATGTAGGTACATATGTATGTATGTATATATGCACATACACACTTATATATACATGCGTAGTACAATTGCTCATTTGCATCATGTTATGCATTTTGCAGTTTAAAAGCCTGCATCCAATACGAGTACTATTACTGGGTATTCAATATGCCATTGTTACATTTAATTAGAAATTTTTAGATAAGTGATTTTAGTGACATTTTATAGAAGCACGAATACAGGCGCCCACACACACATACATACATATGTACATAGATATCTCTAGTATATGTATAGAAATCGCTCAATTTGATTTTACATGTGTATGCACACACATACATACATACATACATACGTGTATGTATAAAGCTCTCTTTTGTCCGCACGCTTTACAAGCCATGTAACTGTTGCTGTTTTTTTACTATTAGAACCACATACAATGCTTAATTCACCACTAGTCCATTGTGAGCGCGCGTGTGTGTGTGTGTGTGTTTGTTGTTCGTCGCCTATTGTTGGCCGCAAATTGTGTTTAATTCAGTGAAATGCAAAATAAATACATTAAAATGAACAATACGGCACCAGGCAAAAATAAAAACCAAATAAAATAGAATGACAAACCAACGTCAACAGCAACAAAAAGTCAATAATGCATTGGTGGTTTTTTCTTTTTAAAATCATATATATTCGCCTTTTTTGTTATTTTACTCTGAATGCATCAGGAAACTTTGTTTGCGAGGAAAAAAGTCTAAGTTCCTATTTTATATTTCGTTTTTGTCCACTTAGATGTCCAATTTTTAAATCAAAATTTATTTCTTGTATAAAAATTTTTTCGGTTCTTAAGTTACCAAAAATTTATGTCCAATTTTAAATTAACCTATTTTCAAATCACAAAAAATTTTGTTTATTAAAAAAATATATAAATATATATTTTGCAGTTTTTAGGTTAACAAAAGTTTTAAGTCCATTTTGCTTTATCTGAAAATTTCAGTTCTCGGGGGACCAGTAATATATATTCAAAAACATTTGTCTAGTAATTATATCTAAAGTTAGAGTTAAAGTCCAAAAATTTGTATCTAGTTTATATGACAAACAAAATTGTAGCCATTTTTTAATTTTTAAATAGTCAAAATAAAGCCGAGTCTACAGTTTATTTAACTCCAAAACTGCCAAAAATTTGTATACACCTTTCACTTTAAATGGTTCTTATCTTCTTCATTTGGTACATTCTTTTTTTTATTTATATGCGGCTATTAAATTAAAAAAAAAATAATGTATATCTACTTTTTCAATTGCCCAAACATTAAAGTCGTATTTTCGTATTACCAACAAATTTTGGCCATTTTTTAATGACCAAAAATTTATGCCCAATACTGAAATGACCACAAATTAAGTCCAGTTTTTAAATTACAAAAAGATTATGTTAAATTTTTAAACTTAAACAAAAAAATAGTTTTTTTTCGTTTTTTTATATTTTGCACAAAAATGTACATATATGTGTAGTATCAACTTTTTTATAAATTTTTTACTTAAATTTTTCTTAATAAATACGCACATCTTATTTCTTACTTTACTAACGTAATTATTGCGAAAATTTCAAGTGAGGTTTTAGGCCCCGAAAGCCCGCACCACGCTTTTCTGCACACCAATATTACTAGCGAAAAGAAGCCGGAAGCAACAAGACCAGCGCTAGAAGCAACAAGAACAGTAGATACAAACAAAGAGAGTGTGAAATAAAAATTCGATCAAGTTAAGTGAATTTTCACACACAAGCACAGTCACACACACTGACTAGCGCAGCGACGGACACACAATGGCATGCCACTAGAGAAAGACGTTGTTTGTTTTATGGATGTTGAAAGCTGGCAATGCTTAATGGCTGTACACAAAAATACATACATATGTTACACATAGGGGCATACAGATATACCCTAGTGTATTTACAGTAAACGGACATACCCTGTGGGGAAAATTTCTACTTCTGCACTCTTGCGCTTCTAGTTTCGAACCACTTCTAAATTCATCACCTTAAATATAGATTTATAATGAAAAGTTTTTTTTACTTTTTTTTTTAATTTTTTCTTTTTTTTGGGACTTGTCACATTTTCTGTTACTATTTGAACCTAGAAAATTTGCGTATCACTGAACAAAAATGGTTAATGGCTTCTTTCATTAAAATATAATTTTTAGAAACATCGGACTTGGCAGCAGCTTTTCATTCTTAGCAAGTGATTTTTTACTTTTTTTAATTTTTTATTTTTTTTTTGGGACTTGTCACATTTTCTGTTACTATTTGAACCTAGAAAATTTGCGTATCACTGAACAAAAATGGTTAACGATAAAATAGGTAGTTCGATCTGTTAAAAAACTATTCATTTCCAATTGCTTTTGCTTCTTGCATTAATATATAATTCTTAGAAAAATCGGACTTGGCAGCAGCTTTTCACTCTTGGCAAGTGATTGTAGCTTTAAAAAGGTAATCATCATTATTTTTTAAATGTACAAGATTTCGCTGCTTTTAAACTTGTCTAGGTTCTAGGGATCTAGTTACTATCGAACTGGTTCGTTTTTGGTTCGCTAGTTCGGGCATTCCCTGCAGGGTACATGCTCGGATATATGCATGTATATTTACTTGGTTGCACACATACGACCATGCGGAACATACATATGTGAAGGTCATGGCATTAAAGTGACGATTGCTCTGTTGTTGATAAAGATTTTTGTTGTTGTTGGTAAAATAGTTGTGTGTGTAGCTCGCAAGCGACCATATTGGTTGTTGTTGTTTCTTAAATTTTGCTTTTTGTGCACGCTTTCAGCCCCTAGTCCCACGTACGTGCAGTTGGTAACTTCAGAAGCTAGCAAATTACTCAAAGCTAAGTTACCCGCGGACGTTGGTAGATGAACGTGTTGGAGATACAGGGAAAATTAGTAAAAAAGATTCATATGATTTTTAATGCTTTTATTTTTGCGCATCCAGCATTCAATACCGGCTCTTTCCTAGTTTCCTCTAATCATCTGATGCCAGACTGGGACTCCCCTACAAAAGAAAATATTCCAGCTGCCACTGTGAAATCTTAATGGGAACAAAAAAAAAAAAATTGTGCTCAAATTTAATTCGCACATCAATAAAATGTACCGGCATTGACAATAAATCAATCTGACGATTTTCAACAACAACAATTTCATTAGGGAATGTAGACATATGTACGTTCATAAGAGTGCTAAATTCTCAACAGCTGTCACACACTCGCCCATACATATATGTATGTATGTACACCTGTATAAATTTATTTTTTATTTCAACGTATAAATGCAATTACGCAAGTAATGATGCGGTAATGGATGTCAAAGTGGTTTGTAATAAATACACGTATTCACGTATGTACGTGTGCAAATAATGACATATCGCACTTGAGTTCACTTGTAAAGTGACACACATATTTACATACATACATGCAAGTAACACTAAAGTGAAGCTGATGAATTTCGTATGGGTGTAAAGTTGTCAATTTACTGTCAACCATTTGTTAAACATTTATTTTGTACGAATTTGAGAGCAACGCCAGGCAGGTGAATCGAGTGTAGGTAACGAGGTTGTTACTTGCGTAGGTGTTAGTAGAGAGGAGTTGGTAAAAAATGTAAAGGGAGTTGAGCACCTACTCGCGTGTAAGTGAAAAAAGTGTAGATGCCAAATAATAAATATTATAAGTATTTCAAAATAGCGGTTCCGAAGTCGAATTTCTTAGACTTTAGATAAGAGTCCTAGGCGAGGCATTGAGCTTGTAAGCGTACGCGTACTTTACAGCGGAATTTCGATAGACATTTTTGTATAAAAACTAGAAAAAACAAAGATTTAGATTAAAAAAATATCTTGGAGATTTTAATTGTTTAAAAATGGTCCCAAAACACAGGAGAGGAAAAAAATGTCAGTCAATTCACCATTTTTTAAGAGACTTTTTTCGTTGAAATGCAGTTTAAATGTAAAAATTTATATTTGTAGAAATAGTGGAACACTTCCAAAAAAAAAACGAAATTTTAATTTTAATAAAAAGAAAAAAAGGGAAATCTAAAAAAATTACACGAAATA
>NW_016181290.1:0-6347 GCF_001687245.7 Rhagoletis zephyria | reverse complement strand
AGATGTGGTGATCTCCGAAATAGCTGCTATAACTTCTACCACTTAGACTGCGTTGCTTTTTAAATTTTTCCTAAAAAACAACCGTGGTACAAAGCTCAATAAAAAATATTAAAAACAAAATGATAATAAGCCACAATAACATTGACNTAAGCAAATGGATGTATAGAATTGAAAACAACAACCACGCTGTCGAGGTTCGATCCCTGTTGAAGTCTAGAAAAAAAGAAGTCTGATGGAGAGATGTGGTGATCTCCGAAATAGCTGCTATAACTTCTACCACTTAGACTGCGTTGCTTTTTAAATTTTTCCTAAAAAACAACCGTGGTACAAAGCTCAATAAAAAATATTAAAAATAAAATGTTAAGAAGCCACAATAACATTGACAAACAATTTTTAACAAAATAAATAGCATACATAAAACACAGGTTTTAGTTCTTTAGGTTAGTTAGGTTGACCTCAACCTCTGATTGATGTCGAAATATCGATATTAAAAATTAAAGAACTAAAACCTGTGTTTTATGTATTCTCTGGGCCTCGAGCTTATAAAATTAAAATTACATCAGCTTACAATTTAAAGGCCGATAAACAAAAACAATCAAAATAAATAGACTTATAAACTCTTCCGGCGGCCGCTGTGGTGTAGTGGTAAGCAGTGCGCGCTTACACTCCGCAGGGCCTGCAAAATATATAGGGGATTCACAAGACGTGTTAACCGTCGTAAAATCTTAAGGTTAACATCTTTTTTAATTAAAATGGTTTTAGGGGATTTCTAACTAAACCGAAATTCTTTTAAACTGATAAAGAATATATAATTAGCCAACCCCCCAACCATTTTAACCGCTATTTTACATAAACAAGTGTTAAGCTTAAGATTTTACGACGGTTAACACGTCTTGTGAATCCCCTAATAGAAACAAGGTTTTTTTCTTAGGAGCGGTCGCCCCTCGGCAGGCAATGGCAAAACTTCGAGTGTATTTCTGC
The DNA here is from genome assembly GCF_001687245.7 of Rhagoletis zephyria. Classification (NCBI taxonomy): domain Eukaryota; kingdom Metazoa; phylum Arthropoda; class Insecta; order Diptera; family Tephritidae; genus Rhagoletis; species Rhagoletis zephyria. The sequence continues at coordinate 5,366 of NW_016181290.1, read as the reverse complement.
CATGAAAAACAGCTTCTCATAAAAATACAATCGCCTTTCCTAGTCGGCGTAAAACTGTAGGTCCCTCCCCTTTGTGTGACAACATCAGGGTGCACGCCACAATTTGGAGGAGTAGCTCGGCCAAGCATTAACATATGTGTAACCGCCAATCTATTATTATTATTATTATTTTAAACTCATCATATTCTGGTGTAGACTTGTATCAGATACGTATAATGGGCAGATATATTATCAGATTTATATGTTTCAAAAAATCTACTTGAATTATAGGCAAATATATAGTAAAAATCTTAAGAGATAAAGATTTCAAAGGATATTTTACAGATGTTAGTTTCGCTTTATTTCAATAGAATTGTTATTAAAATTTAGCAGGATAATGCTCAATACGGTTCATGAAAGTAACGGGTGATTTTTTAAGAGCTTGATACCTTTTTTTTTAAAAAAAACGCATAAAATTTGCAAAATCTCATCGGTTCTTTATTTGAAACGTTAGATTGGTCCATGACATTTACTTTTTGAAGATAATTTCATTTAAATGTTGACCGCGGCTGCGTCTTAGGTGGTCCATTCGGAAAGTCCAATTTTGGGCAACTTTTTCGAGCATTTCGGCCGGAATAGCCCGAATTTCTTCGGAAATGTTGTCTTCCAAAGCTGGAATAGTTGCTGGCTTATTTCTGTAGACTTTAGACTTGACGTAGCCCCACAAAAAATAGTCTAAAGGCGTCAAATCGCATGATCTTGGTGGCCAACTTACCGGTCNGGTAATAAAATTCAATGATTTGCAAGCGTTGCTCGTTAGTAAGTCTATTCATGATGAAATGTCAAAGCATACTGAGCATCTTTCTCTTTGACACCATGTCTGAAATCCCACGTGATCTGTCAAATACTAATGCATGAAAATCCTAACCTCAAAAAAATCACCCTTTACTTTCTTAAATATAAGTTATTATTTATTGCTAAAATGAAATTAGAATAGTTATCAAATCAATAAAAAAAATTTAAAATAAAAAGAAAAGCACTGGCCACGTTACACTTATTTATTAGGTAATTGTGCAACGAAGTCAGCTATGATTTCTTTTTTTCCATTTGGAATCAGTGTGATATCGACAATACTAAGAAAACATGTTATATATCTTTTTGGAAAGGGTACTTAATTATCGAAAAAAAACTTTTTTAGTTTTTCACTGGCTACGTTACACTTAACATTTGCGGTACATTTCATTATTTTCTATCGTTCAGAAATTAATGGGCCAAAATAAATCAAGGAAAGCTTATATTTTTGTACTTTTCCTTGTTGAAGTATCGAAAACTGATTTTAGGTTCGTGAAAAATCCTTCGACAAAAGGAGANGGGGGGGGGGGGGTGCCCCCCCCCCCCCCCCCCCCCCCCCGCAGCGACCACAAAAATGCAGTTGCCAATATAGCAACTCAGTTGCCAGCTTGCAGTTACCATCTGTAAAACCATTTCAGCCCAACTGAAGTTCGGTTGCCATATGCCTAAGTCGGCTCAGCTCGATGTTCTGGTCACATACATAAGTCCACATTTTCATGAGTCTATATCTTCTTATTCTGGTACTTACAAATATCGGACCAAAGTTATAATACAATTTCATGCTCATGAAAGGTATAGTTTTCAGATTTCAAATCGGTGAAGTAGGTAACAAAATATAAATTTAAACATTTTCTTGACTTCTTCCCAGCGTATCTATTAAAATACCATTTTCAAAAATTTCATGCATTGCTATGCCATGTCATTCCATATCAAACATACTGTTATATCATGCCATTGCTTTTTAGCTCAGCTGTTGTTTCTGCAGCATATTTTTAATACTGTTTAATCCTGCCTTGTATGAAAATGTATATAGCGGGGGTGGGCAAGGCCGAGTCCGAATAGAGCCACATCTAAGTGCTAAATGCTACAAAGAGCCACAAAAAAAAACAAGGAAAACAAACATTTTATTTTTAAATAAAATTATTATTAGAAATGAAAAACATTAATTTTATTATTATTCTATTGTACGTATGATAGATATAAAAGAAAATTCAAAAGGAACCCTTTGGCGAGATTTTCAAAATCTGGTTTTAAGTCAGTTAAAGCCGTTCGTAACAATTCTGTTAAATGTTGGATAGTCAATAGGTACGCTCGTTTAAAATCTCCAGTAAATAATGTCCAACAGCGAAATTCCGGCAAAATGTCATCTGTTATCTCACAAGAGAAAAATATCCAAAATAGTACGCGAACAGAAAGTTTGCAGAAACTTTCAAAAAAATGTAAAACGTAAGAAAACAAATTTCGAAGTCTTATCCTGACACAGTTCACTGACTAAACGAATAATTACTTACTTCTTATAAGTTTAATTAGTCGCATTTTACTATTTTAACTTCCAGACCATCATATTCAATTTAGGGATTTGCGTAAATTCCAACCCGCAGTTTTTGATCAGCGGTTTTCTTCTAGGCAAATTGCTGCTGGAAAAAATTTTTCCAGCAGAAAATGACAGGTTTCCCTCAAATGAAATGTCATTTTGCTCTCTCAATTTCCTTATTTTGCAAGTTTTTTGCGTACGCGAACACAAAAAGCTGATAATTTTTATAACGGATTTTTAGGACCTAAAAACCTATAAAAAAGGCAAAATAAAATAACGAAATAGGCTGGAAAAGGCACAATAAAATAGCGAAAAAGGCAGGAAAAGGCACTAGGTATTGCAAAAAAGGCAAAAAAAGGCAAAACAAAATAGCGAAAAAGGCAGGAAAAGGCACTAGGTATTGCAAAAAAAGCAAAATAAGGCACTAAAAAAGACAGAAAATACGAAGAACAATAAAAAAATACATTTATTTTAGAATAGTAATAGTAGTAGTAAGAGAAAAACTATGAAGTAGTTTCATTATATGAAAAATTTGTACTTTGAATCTTTGACTATTTTATCCTTTCGAGTTTCTAACTCATAAAATTTTAATCTGTATAGTTGTAGTAACATTGAACCACAAGATGCATTTTGAAGTTTTCTGGCAGCATTTTCATTCGATTTTCGCGAAGAAAAGCCTTGAATGTACTTAATGTGCGCTCGACGTAAGTTGATACAAGTGGAGCCCAATTTAAATATGGAACGTTTGAAACGTTCATATTATCAGGAATAAGGGCGTTTTCCTCGCCTTTTACAACTTTATCTACACCCCTTATTGTCTCCAAGCCTACGTTAGCTGAGAAAACGGCTTTGAATTTTTCCAACACCAATTTGGCAAGAGGTCCCTGCGCTCCTATAAGCCGCATGGGCATGTGCATATTTTTTTAATCTTAAAAAGAAAATTGTAAATGCTATTATCACTTTTTTAAAGGTAGAAAAGGCAAAAAAAGGCTAATATCTTAAATAAGGCAAAAAAAAGGCAAATATCTTAAAAAAGGCAAAAAAAGGCAACATCAAATGTGTATATATGAAATCAGGGAAAGCTAAATCGTGGACATTCTTAATCGAATATACTCTATCTCTTTAGCAGAAAAAAAAGGCAATTTCCATAAAATCCGTTCCCTGTTTATAACTTTCAATAATTAACAGGTACGCGAAAGCAACTAATTGTGAACGGTGTTTTTACTTTACAAATTTCTTTGTAGAGTACAAAGACTCACAGTTATACGTTGTAACAAAAATTGAAAATATACGGCAAGCAGCTGTTTTCAACAGCGGATATTTTAAATCTGGTACTTGTTGCCGGAATTCAAGCAATGGCAAAGCTTTATGTTGCATTTCCAGTGCCTTATATTTTTTTGGCTCTTTCGATGCGAAAAGCAGAAAAATCTCGGTTTTAGTTATTTTTCTTAACTTTGGGAGAAAGTAAAAAGCGCCGCACTTTGCTAAGCAAAGAGCCGCATTTGGCTCAAAGAGCCACGTTTGCCCACCGTTGGTATATCGATTTTTAGTTAGATAATTGTTTAATAAATTTTACTATAGCAGGAGCTTGCAAAGTTCGGAAAATCTTTTCCCGTATATACAATGTAAATAATAATGCTTAATATGTCGCATGTGTTCCTTTTGTTGACATGCATAAATTTGATGCATGATTTGATTTGAATTTATTCGGCAATGTCTTCATATAACACTTTCAAACATGTATAAGCGACATGATATAAACTGGCACTTGCATGATGTGTTACATGTCGCTATGTTTTGTAGTTCAGGCCTTTAGTATTTATATATAATTGCTCAGTCAAACGACTTAGTTAGGCCGATCTGCAGCAGCCACAGAATTGAGCTATATATCAAAGTAAAAAGCGGCAGAAAAGTCGATAGTGAGTAATATAATCTATTGAAAAATATTAACCATATTTCCGTGGAATTGAGATTCGGAAAAGTTATTAGGTATTATTCATAGTTTTGAAATATATTTCACGAAAGCAAAAAATAAAAATAGCTGAGATCCCTTTCTTTTTTAAACACCTAGGATATCACTGACCATTAAAAAGAACCCTGAATGACCGCAAATCTCAAAGCTTTACACCTTTTTGTATGTGATTTTTAGAATAAACGATCCACAATTAGCCGGTATACATATTTTAATTTTTTTAGAGCCAGTGGTTGAATTTTTGTACTGAAAAGGTTAACCCTAAAAGTATAATCTACGTCTGCGAGGCGTATACGGAATGGGTCTTTTTTTAATTTTAACACAAAATTTACTTTTTATTTTATTGTTTTAAATAAATGTTGTTATAGTTTTTATTAATAAAACTATGTTTTATTATTAGTCAAACTCACAACTTCAATATTCTTTAAAAAAATAAGGCAGGACTAAGTATATTTTAGCTCACAGGTTATCTTTTAAGCACATAAGTCTCTACGGCGTATGTTAAAGCTTTACGTTACTCCCAAATAGATTAGGCTTCTAGGGTTAAGAAAGCTTTAGTTTGAAAGTGTGGTATTAAATGCTTTTCACCATAAACGGCGCCAATTTTCAATGATTATTGCGTTTCAGATTAAGACTAATACCAGATATTGGACTATACCTTAAAGGTGACGGTTTTCTCATGGCCTACTGCACGAAGCTTAGAGTAGAGTAATGTCTTTTAAGAACTTAAAAATTATCCTGGGTTATCAGGTGTCTAGCAATACAAGATTAATTATTGTCGTTCACGAAGCTCTTTAAATAAATTTTGAGCTAAGTACTCACCCGTATTTCAGCGGTTACTACTAGTTTTAATAAATTGTTAGTTTACAGCGTGGCGACGAATAACTGTTACCCCGATTTTTTTGAGAAATAAAAGTGTCCTTTATAGATTTTGCGAAAAAGTACTTTATTGTAAATTTTCCACAGATTTTACTTTAGTTGTGTAAGCATTTCTACATAGGTAAATGTAAATAGTACCTAAGCGAGTAT
>NW_016181288.1:0-6349 GCF_001687245.7 Rhagoletis zephyria | reverse complement strand
GTGTATATTCCTAAATTTAGTTTTTCTTTTTGGAGTATAATCTGTGGTTAATGTTGCAGGATTTTACCCGATGCTTTTTTGTTCCATACGCNTCCTAAATTTAGTTTTTCTTTTTGGAGTATAATCTGTGGTTAATGTTGCAGGATTTTACCCGATGCTTTTTTGTTCCATACGCTTTGCTGTTACTCACATTTTACTCTCACTTCAGAGAGTGATTTTGCTGTTTGACCTTTTTCCGGGATTTTAAACAAAAGATGGTATGTTATATGTATTCGTAACTCTAGCGACAGATGAAGCAGAAGCACAGATTAAATTCCTCAAAGAATAACTAAATTTATTAATATATACAAATATAATGCTCAGACTAAAAGCTCAAAAACAGTAATTGATGCGGCGGTTTCAAGATATTTTAACGCCCTTGAGTCACAAGTATATACAAGTGTCATATTTTATCAATCATACCTATGTATTAAACGAATTTAAAATGAAAATAAATAAAAATAAAATAAATCAGCGAAATGAATAAAATAAAGTGAAGTTAATATTTCATTTCTAACCTAACCTACATATGTAAGGTTACATGCTCTCCTAATAATAGGTTTACATATAAAAAGATTATCCTCATTTCCGCTCTTAACTCCCTTTCTGTAATTAGAAAAAGAGATTAGCCATACAAAATTATAATTATAAAATAATCTCAGATTAAGCCAATATCTTTTTGGTGTCCAACCTAGTTTAATCGATTATACTTGTGAAGAAGAGGAGGAATGTCAAATTTAAAAAACAAACAAAACTTTACGCTAGCAAGGAAAAGAGGTTTGTAAAATATTAAGTTAAAATATATTTAAATAGCATAATATGTGTAGCAGAAAACAGTGACCATGGTGGCACAAGGAAGAAGCTTAACTTTTCCTCCAGTTGTGAGAATAACAAGCACAACCAATCTGACAACTGACGAGCTTTGATTGAGATTATATTTATATATAAACGTACTTTTATGATTTGCCGTACGCATATGTTTACACATCAAATTCCATGAGCACCTTTTTTCTTGTACCACCGTGTTATCTGAACCTCAAAATACCAGACGGCTGATATTTAACCCAATTCCAATACGTAGATTCTATTTTAGTTATGAGAAAACTTCTGCCCGGACATATGTGTCCCGTTTAGATCGAAAAGGTTAAATAGCTACACATAGCAGAAAAATGTGACCACGATGGTATAGAGAAGGAGCTTAACTTTTCCTCTAGTTGTGAGAATAACAAGCACAACCAAATTGACAGCTAACGAGCTTTGATTGAGATTACATTTATATGCAGGGAAGTCAACTCGTGGGGAATTCCCCAATTTGCGGGGAATTTCAGTTTGCATGGGTAATCGGGAAATGGACGGTTTTTTGTGGGGAATTTAAGACGCTGTGACATAAGCAACTATGACCCTATTATCGCAGCGCACGGCAGTGCGCGCGAGTGACGAAAGCAGCCACAGTAGCATGCTGAAATGGCTCGCTTATACATTCGGAAATTTTTTTATTTATTTATTCGGAACGTTGCGAAAGTCCGTTTACTGCTAGAAACACAAAATAAACAAGTAAAAAAGTCTAAGTTCGGGCGGAGACGAACATTAAATACCCGGCGCAAGTATTAAATATATGTTTTTCACCTTTCCGAAAGCTACCGCTACATGGTAAACCGAGGTGTATCCATTTTGAGTAAATTAGCGCCCTTAAATTTCGAAATATTGAAGTTTCAAGCATATCTGAAATTTACTGTTATATGAAAAGCGGCCGTAATTTTAGTTCGATTTCAATAAGTTTCAACGTTTTGCTTCTATGTGGCAAGTACAATAACCACACCGAGTTTGGTACAAATTGGTAGAACGGTTACCGAGATACATATATGTGATCATAAGTGGGCGGTGCCACGCCCATTTTTCAAAATTGTATCCTAAACGTATTTCTTGGTAACGAATTGTTGCAAGCATCAATTTTGAATAAATTAGCTTCAATAATTACTGTTTTATCGAAGATTTCGTATTTCTCTAAATTTCCGTTATATGGGATTATTGTCCTATTTTAAAAATTTTCGGCCATTTCGTATGTTATACCAAGGTTAACAACTGTGCCAAGTTTGGAAGAAATTGGTGCAGCGGTTACCAAGATATACACATGTAACCATAACTGGGCGTGGCTACGCCCATTTTCCAAAAATTTATAATATTCTTATTTTTCGTCTAAAATTTATTGTAAACATCAATTTTGAGTGAATAATCTTCAGTAGTTACTAAAATATCGCAGTATTCGTATTTCTGAAAATTACCGTTATATGGGAAGTGGGCGTGGTTATTGTCCAATTTTTAAAATTTTCGGCAATTTAGTATGCTGTATCAAGGCCAACAACTGTGCAAAGTTTGGAATAAATTGATGCAGCGGTTACCAAGATATACACATGTAACCATAAGTGGGCGTGGCTACGCCTATTTTCCAAAAAATGTTAATATTCTTATTTTTCGTCTAAAATTTATTATAAATATCAATTTTGAGTGAATTATCTTCAGTAGTTACTAAAATATCGCAGTTTTAGTATTTCTGAAAATTACCGTTATATGGGAGGTAGGCGTGGTTATTGTCCGATTTTACCCATTTTCAATACCATCCGTCCTACGCCCGAAAGAAGTGCACATACCAAGTTTCGTTAAGATATCTCAATTTTTACTCGAGTTATCGTGTGCACAGACGGACAGACGGACGGACGGACGGACGGACGGACGGACAGACAGTCACCGCTTAATCGATTTCTCTTTTCATTCTGATCATTTATGTATACATTTGTCTATATCTATCTCGATTCGTTTTGCCTGTTACAAACAACCGTTATGTGAACAAAGTTATAATACCCTTGTGCACAAGTGCGCTCGGGTATAAAAACAAAACTTTTGCAACGATGCGTATGAATAAAAAAGATTTTCTCTACGTTTCCAAGGCAGTTAAAAAATGCGTATAATTTTCGTCACGAAATTGATATAATAAATTTTGTGTTTCTAGTTCAGCTTTCATCACTCGAAAATTTTACCTCAAAGAGGTGTTTTTTTTGATTTTATTTTTTTGATACTTTTGGATTGAATTTTATATGTTCATCCTCTATACTACTGCTCTTGCTGCTTATTTTTTTTTAATGTAATTCATCTACATATGTATTCTATTAGTTAACAAATAAAGAATAAAAAATGTACATATAATATTAACATACATACAGAGGTCGAAAAGATGTTAGTCGCACCAAATTTTGACAAGCTTTCCCAACTATTATTATTTATTTTTGTTATTTAATTTGAGTCATTTTGTCATAAAAGTATATTTCATTCTTAACCAAAAACCGTGTAAGTCTAAGTTTCTAACTTTGTGCAATATTTAAAAAACAAATTCTTCGAACTTTCGTTAAAATTTCGAGATTTTTTATAAAGCTTTTGAGTATGCAGTTTTGTAGCTTGTTCAATTCTAGTATAATAAGGTTTCAACTGGCCAAAACTTACCGTTTATTTTTTGCAAAACTCCACACTGAACATATTTCTAGAAAATCTAATTATGATTTTTACGAAAGTTCTTTGAATTTGTTTTTTAAATATTGCACAAAGTTTGAAACTTAGATTTATACGGGTTTTGGTTAAGAATGAAATATACTTTTATGACAAAATGACTCAAATTAAATAACAAAAATAAATAATAATAGTTGGGAAAGCTTGTCAAAATTTGGTGCGACTAACATCTTTTCGACCTCTGTATGTATGTTAATATTATATGTACATTTTTTATTCTTTATTTGTTAACTAATAGAATACATATGTAGATGAATTACATTAAAAAAAATAAGCAGAAAGAGCAGTAGTATATCAAAATACATAATTTTTATTTTTTTTTGTAAATAAGGACATATCTATGGGTTGGGAGTTTTACGAAATTTCGGGAAAAATCGGAAAATTTCATTATCGAAATCGGGGAATTCTCAAAAATGAGTTCGCTACCCTGATGTAAACTACTTTAATGCTTTGCCGTACGCATATATGTGAAATCAAATTTCATGAGTACGTAGTACTCATGCCTTTTTTTCTACGTAATTCTTATTTCCTGAGCCTATATAATTTAGGGAGAACATACATTTTAATTATGGGACAACATGTTGAATAGCTTACATTGTTGCTTGCAAAATGAGCCCTCTCTCGAACTCTCTCTAAGTAAAAAAAACCCTACCTGAAATATAATTAGTAAAAACACTTTTACGTTACAAATAGTTGTCCATCGAAAACATATGGATAATGAAGAGTATAAGAAACTATTTTTTTTTATTCTGAAAGAAGACCGAAAATGCTCGAAGAAAACTAGATTTTCCCATTTTTTAGCCTGGTGGATTCCGCGCCAGAAATCTTTTTGATATTTTGGACTGTTACATTACATTAAAAAATACCGCCGACTTTGTTTTCATATAGAAAGCTTATCATTGATTTTTTTGTCGAATAATTTTTTTTGTAACTTCAAAGTAATATAAGGCAAGCGAAGAGAGGCAAGTATAATGCAAAAAAATGGTGGTCCTAAAATATAAACTATCCTTTAGTTCCATGTTGAGCCTCTGAACCTCTATCACGTTTTTCGTGTTTTTTGGTACATAAAGCTCTAAAAGCCATAAGTAAAGATGCTAGGATCACAGAGCTGAGAGATGGAAATCTCTTGCTACTTACAAAAAACAAAAAAATTACTGAAAAGTTCATCAACGTAAAAAACCTACCAGGAATCTGTCAAATCGAAGCAAAATACCATGAGCAGCTCAATTGTGTCAAAGTTACAATTTTCGCCCCGTTCCTCAATCACGTCCCTTACCAAGAAATTGTAGACGGCTTAGAAGCGTATGGTGTTACATCCATTTATAGATTTCAGATAAAAACTGAAGGAGTCCTGACTCCAACAGGTGCACTACTCCTAACCTATGAAAGCTACAAGCTTCCCGAAAAAATTGATGTTGCATGGAGGAAAGTTTCTGTTCGCCCATATTTCCCCAACCCAATGCGGTGTAAATCTTGCCAAAAGCTTGGCCACACTTTAAAGCATTGTAGAAATCTCCCAGCTTGTGTCAATTCTAATTTCCCTCCGCACAACGAAGAAGACTGCGTAAGAACAATGTGCGCAAATTGTTCTCGCGAGCGTTCCTCAGCCTCAATCAGTTGCCCAAAATTCCAACAAGCGAAAGAAATACTAAAAATAAAAACAATAGAGAAGTGCAGCATGCGCGAAGCATCACAAAAATACCCTACACCATCCCTCTCCTATCATTCTCGGGAACTACTAAGCTTTCTGCTCCCGTAGCCAGCAACATTAATAATAAAGTCGCTGAAAAAACAACAACAAAAAAATATTAAACCAAATCTCATTCCCATAACTTCACCACACGATACACGATCCACCTCTACACTACAAGCAAATATAACAAACCTCACCACATCATCTACACTCTCTAAAAGTACGGATAAAAATCTCTCTTCCTTTCTAAATTTTCAGCTCAGCAAAGTAATGCATTACAACTTAGCAAATGCTAAGTTAAACGACGCTGCGCATTTCGCTGATAGTTCCAAATCATTAAAACTCCACGCGACTAGACACGCTATGTCAAGCATAGCATGCTCGTAGTTGCCTATACTCATTTCTCACTCTTCATTTACTCTCTATCTATTTTCTCTCTTTTCCCTTTTCTTATTTCCTTATGCTGTCGATCATACAATGGAATATGAACGGCTATGTAAATAATTATCACGAACTTAAACTCTGATTTTTTCATATGCTCCATCCATTATCTTCGTAAATGAAACTCATGTCACATATAATCAGCCTACCTACACGCCAAAGTCATATGTAGGCCATTTTCATAATCTCCCGCACATAACCACAAAAACAAGGCTGCGCCATTCTAAAAAAAAGAAGCATATCACACGAAGTACTGCCCGTCCACTCTATTCTTTTAGCAGTGGCCGTTGAAATAAACTCACCAACAAAACTAGTAGCAGTTTGTACCTAATTCCGCCCACTCAAGAGTTTTCCTCTTCCGATATTCTGGAATTGATAAGGCAGTTCGAATATCCGCTAATTTTAGGAGGTGATATTAATGCATGGAGTACAATCTGGGGCTCTGAATACACAAACTCAAAAGGCGGACAAATTTAAGATGTGCTACTTGCATCCAATCTAATCTGCCTAAACGACGGATCGCCATACATCTTTCAACCCGCAACACCTTTTCTAGTATTGATGTCACATTTTGCTCTGCTAATCTAGCGCCTCAATGCACATGGAAAGTGCTTAGTT
>NW_016181287.1:933-6358 GCF_001687245.7 Rhagoletis zephyria | reverse complement strand
CTACCTTTAAATTGTAATAACTTGTAAACTATCAGCTTTCGCAAAAAAATTTATATAACAAAAAAGGTTATACTGGTCGATATCTTTACGAAAGTGCAGCATATAATCCTTTAATGCAGAGTCTGTCATATACAAAACGCTTTTTATCCCTTTCAAGGCAGAGGCAAAATGGTTCTCAATATGTTTTCAACGCACTTTTTATACCTTTCATGAGCATGAAATGGTATTATAACTTTGGTCGATGTTTGTAAGTACCAGAACAAAAAGAGATAGACCCATGAAAATGTATACTTATATGATCAGAATGTCGAGCTGAGTTGATTTAGCCATGTCCGTCTGTCCGTCTGTCGTCTGTTTGTATGCAATCTAGTCTCTCAGTTTTCGAGATATCCGGATCAAATTTGGTAGGTGGGTGTATTTTTATAATGTATTAATCATTTGTCGGAACCGGAAGAATCGGACCACTATAACATATAGCTCCCATACAACTGATTGTTCAGATATGAGATTTTTCATTATAACTTCTCCATTTATGCAGCTACGAACATGAAATTTTGCAATACTTGCACCCATTATCAACAGAATTCTTACAGTGAAAATTACAAAGGTCGGGTCACTATAACCTATAGCTCCCATACAACTGATTGTTCAGATATAAAATTTTGCGTTATAACTCCTCCATTTATATAGCTAGGAACATGAAATTCCGCACTGTTTTCAATAATTATCAACAGAAAACTTACAGTGAAAATTAAAAAGATCGGGTAACTATAACCTATAGCTCCCATACAACTGATTGTTCAGATATGGGTGTTTCCACCGGAAGGTCCACCACGACAAAAAAAATAAAAGTTTTATATCTAACGTATTTACGGGCCGATTTGTCTGCTTTTTAAAATATATACTGGCTATGTAAGTAGAATCATGTTTGCATAAAATGGTCTTCCTAGGTGGTGCCAAGGTCGAGATATTTCGAAAAACCGTATTTATGGCCCGATTTGGTTCGAATTTGGCGTATGTGGTTGAAACATAACAAATCATAGATTTCCAATAAATTGACCCTGAATTGGCGCTGAAGTCAAAATATAAAGTATATTCTACATAAAATACATGTTTTATTTGCGTTGAAAATTCATTTAAAAGCAATATTAACAAAAATATAACGATGGAAATTTATGTCACGTCACGCCACGTCACGTCACGTTTCACACTTGGGGTTGTAAAAGAGAATTGAAACAATTTGCATTAATTCAAAAAACTCTAAAAACAACTAGAATTGCTCCAAATCATATCAAAATAAGTTTCATCAAAATAGCTATCCACAATTCGCAGAGTTTTGCGATTTTGCAAGAAAAGAAAAAATCAACTTCCATTTTTTGTCACGTAACGAACCTCTCTTTAAATGCTTATATTTCAGGACCAAGCAGTTCGATTGATTTCATTTTTCGGTTAAATATAGAGCTAATTATGCTTTTCTTATTCCAATCTGGCCACTCGGGTACAGCATGCAATGTCCCAAGAATGGAGTCTTAAGATAAAATAAAGAGAAACTTTCAGAAACAGTGCTAATGGTGTATTAAATATAGTATTTTCTAGTGAAATGGGAGCCAAAATCCAGAATTTCAAAAAAGTGACATTTTGAACGGTATTTTGAGGGTTAAGTTATTTTTGTTCTAACTTCTCTATAGTTTTCCTATATTATATGATCATTTATCTTCACAATAAAAAAATGTTCGTTCCATTATCTCTTTTCTAAGCGAAGATCTACGATTTTGAAAAAAAACTCGTGTTTTGCCTATAGTGCGACGCCATTAGCCATTGTGTATCACAAATTTAGGTTATCGATGCAAATTTTTTTTAATCCCCCCCTTCGCCAAATCCTGGCTACGCCACTGGGCAGGACCATATACAAAACTCTGCATTACATCAGAGTAGCACAAAACTTCTTCAAGGGATTACCCAATGGAGTATCTACCTCTCGTCAACACAGCCTGATAAATTCCGTGTAGGGATAACGATCGTTTAACTCGATCAATAAGCTGGTTTAGAGACACGAGTTGGGCCGGTACTGCATTACAGAGGAGCATTTCATAAGTATGTACTCCAATATCGGCCAAATGGACCACATGGTCCAACGATTTTCATAGGGTAGTCATTAAGCTGATAAAAGTTTGTGTGTTGTTTGCTCGTTTATGGCTGGAATTCCCTAATTCTAAAAGCAGCGGTATCAATACAAAAGCACAATCTTTCTCCCCAGGTGGTAACAGTAGATCGCAGGACATCGTCTATAGCATTAGTACCTACCTGATAAAACGGAAATGGTAAAGTGTGACCATTTTCCTTTGATCTCTGCGTGTGCGATAACGATTTATAAATCCCATGGAGGTCATTTGTTGAGATCTTATACGCTCAACAGCTTATTATGAGTGACATCGATTAGAGGGTTACATTTCGTTTAAAAAAAAAATTATATCATGGTCGAAGAGCAACAGTATCCACAATTGAGTTGCAAGCTGAATTTCAAGGCTGCATCTTGCGTCGACTTGAAACAATTGAAAAAGGATTACATATACATATGATTTTAGCCTCATCGTCGAATTTTCTAATTCTTTCAGAGACGGTTGGATAGTAAGAACACTTTAGAGTTGTAATATACCATAACTAGGGTTGCCAGACGTACTGCTTTTGGGAGTACAGGTACTTCTTTTTATTGCAATGTACTCCCTTGTACTCCCAAAAAAAATATATGGAAATGTACTCGTTTATTAGTTTTGTACTTCTTTTGTTCTCCTTTTTCCAGCTATTAATATTTTATCATATACAGGGTGTAAAATAATAACTGTCGCGCAGTTTTTTTTTTGTTTTTAATAAAAGGGACCTTTATAGATTTTGCGAAAATTTTATTGATTCGTTTTTAAATTTTAACCTTCATTTGGGTTTATCAGCGGGTTTGGGAGAAATGCGCAAGCGGCACGCAAGTCTTCATCGGTTACTTTATTACATATCTTCTGTAAATATAGGCTAATTTCCCCCATTTGGGTCCTTTATACCCCGTCTTTTGTCCAACATAAGGCCTCGTACTCAGCAATCGAAAAGACTCCGAACCGGTGACTAGGAGGGCATTCATACGACCAGCCCTCTACAGTTTTTTTCTCTTTTTTTTATACAAAGTCTAAGAAAAAGTACACCTATAAAAGACGCGAGTGCCGCAAGAACTTATCTCCCAAAGGCAAATAAGTATTAAAATTTTAAACTAATTAATAAAATTAATGTAGTGAAAAGGTCGCGCTCGGGTATAAAAATCAGAAAAATATTTAAGTAATTATAAGGCTTAAATTAAAAAACTGGCCATATATTCAGAAAGAGTTTGGAATTCTTTTGTACAATTTAGTTGGGGAAAATTTCCTATAAGGGCGGTCATTGAAGAGTTGGTGAGTGAAGGGGTCCCTAGGAACGCCTTAGAAAAATCGCCAAATATCACAATTGGGTGCCACGCCCACTCCCCCTTTGATCAACATCTCTTTAACGACTGCCCTCATTGGAAAGCCAGCCCATTTTGTTATTTATTTTTAACATTTATTGTTGCTTTGAAAAATATTTCTAAAATATCTTTGTTTATTTGTACCTAATTAAAGGTAATTTGTAACAATAAATTGCACAAAAAATTTAAAAAAAAATTTACTCCTATTTTAGGTCCTGTACTGCTTTTTTTCTATCGAAAATATAAATGTTTCATGACCCTATTAAGCTGGCATTTCAGGGTACTATTTTATATATATATAAGGAAAATTTGAATGTTAGGGGGGGCGGGGCTCAAGCACCCCCTGCCCCTACCTGGCTACGCCCATGTATAGGCGTTTTGATACTTAAATTTATATTCATAGGCGCATATTCATAGTCATATTTAGTACTCAACTAAAGCTATTCATAGTCGCCTTAGTTTCGACTTTTCTGGCTAAGTACCAACTTAAAATTTAGTTTCGGCTGCAGCTGCAACTAAGTCGTAACTAAGAAGAAGTATTTTGTCAAATTAAGGGAAAACAGACGATATATGTAAAGTTGGCAGAGGGTGATTTTGATAATATTGAATAATCTCTTATTAAATTTTACAAAGATCGATCCATTATAAAGCTACATCACAATTTTATGATTGGAATCTTACTAATATTATAAATGTGAAAGTTTGTATGTTTGGATGTTTGGGAAATCATCACGCGGAAACGACCAAACGGATTTGCTTGAGATCTTGTACACAGATAGCTTATAGGCCAGATTGGTTAATAGGCAATTTTGTTAAGAGTTGCCACCTGTTAAAAAAGTTTAATTTATTTAATATGAGGGAACGACTGAATGGATTTGCATGAAAATTTGCACACAGATAGCTTATGACCTACGGTGAAAAATAGGCTACTTTTCTTAAGAGTTGCCACCTGTTAAAAAAGTTTCATTAAATTAATACGCGGAAACGACTGAATGGATTTGCATGAAATTTTGCAAGCAGATAGCTTATGACCTAGGTTAGAAAGTAGGCTACTTTTTTTAAGAGTCGCCACCTATTAGAAACATTTAATTTAATTAATACGCTCATGACCTAGGTTGAAAAATATACTACTTTTTTAAGAGTTACCACCTGCTAAAAAAGTTTAATTAAATAAATACGCGGAAACGTCTGAACGGATTTGCATGAAATTTTGCAAGCAGATAGGTTATGACCTAGGTTAGAAAGTAGGCTACTTTTTTTAAGAGTCGCCACCTATTAGAAACATTTAATTTAATTAATACGCTCATGACCTAGGTTGAAAAATATACTACTTTTTTAAGAGTTACCACCTGCTAAAAAAGTTTAATTAAATTAATACGCGTAAATGACTGAACTGATTTGCATGAAAGTTTGCACACAGATAGCTTATGAACTAGACTGGAAAATAAGCTACTTTTTTAAGAATTGTCACCTGTTTGAAAATGAAATTTTGCTGAAAGATGGTTTATGACCTGGAATGAAAAACAGGCTACTTCCTCAACCGGTTTTCCGATCAGAACGAAATTTAGTACACTTACTACGGATTTCGGAAGGATGGTCATAGATTGAAAGTAAGTCCGATAACTCAAGGCCCCTCCCATACAAATTGGAATTTTCATATTACATACATATCCCTGGAAGTATTTGTGGCAGAGAACTGAAACTTGGTATAGTGATATCTATGTGAAATCAATGATGGCATTAATCGATTGATGTTTTAGTCAGTTAGTTTATACGATTAAATTCAATCTGATTACAGTATATCATGATTAATTTTAAACTGACTAAATAGTTAATCGTGACCGCGATTAAAAAATTAATTTTTAATCATTAACTCTTAATTTGATCAAGTAGGTTTGGTGATTAAGTTATGCTGGAATTTCCCTGTGCATACAAAGTAAGTTT
>NW_016181287.1:0-923 GCF_001687245.7 Rhagoletis zephyria | reverse complement strand
ATTCTCAAATAATAAATCAGTTTCACGCTAGTTCTTTTAAAGTAAATTTGTACATAACATTTAGATATATACTATTTGTATGTTTCACAGCGTGCTTTCGATAAACATCGACTTCACATCACTGCGGTTGTTCTGGCTATTTCACATAATTAACAAGAAAATGATACCTTATTCTTTTGCATAATCATGCAATGAAAATAAAAATTACATAAGCCGATGATCAAACTTGACATTATTTCACAAAAATGTAATTTTTCCAAAATATCGTAAAGAAAAATTGATACATTTTCACACTAGGTTTGCTATATCGTAAACTAAGTCGAAACTACTTAGTAGAAGTCTGAAATGCGACTATGAATAGAAGTAAATTTTAAGTTGGTACTTAAATTTAAGTTGCAACTTTGTTAGTTTCGACTTAGTTGCTGGACTATGAATACGCGCCATAGTGTTTGTATACAAGTGCGTTATAAATAATTAAAATAAAGTATTTGGTAACCATTTTGGTCACGGTTTTCAAATCCGCTACAACTTTGGCACTTAAATATGCCAAAAATTTTCAACAGAAATTGTTGAAAAATGGCGAAAACCGTGTAATGTACCAGTTATAGATTCATAATCAAAGACCTTAAGAACCCTTCATTGTAAAGTTTTAAGCGCTATAGATTTAAATTTTTTTCGCCATATTGGGTCATTTTGAATTCTTCCAACCTGATCTCAGATTCGTAATTAGCGGCCCCAAGAGCCCCAGAGGAAAACTTTTTCAAGCGAATCGGATCGACTTTAATTTTTTTTTTACGTCATATTGGGTTCACCATTATGAATTTTCAAAATCATGCTCTAGGTTCGTAATAAGCAACCTCAAACATGTAACTGCTGTTACTTTTTATACCCGAGCGCACTTGTGCACAAGGGTATTATAACTT
>NW_016181286.1:0-6350 GCF_001687245.7 Rhagoletis zephyria | reverse complement strand
AGTGTACGAAGCATTCCATACACTTTACCTACTGTGTTAAAGATGTCCTGATTCAATGTCAATGTGTTGTTAAAGATGACACCAAGATTTTTAGCCCTGTCAACACATTCTAATTCAGATTTATCTAGCCTAATTTTGTCGAGANCAATTAGCTACACGGGACAAGTCAGAATTTAGGTCACTAATACAATTACGGACACGATCAACAGAACAGCTTACATACAATTGCACATCATCAGCATAAATGTGTACATTACAGTTTTACAACACTTTAAGAAGGTCGTTAATGTATAGGACGAATAGAAGCGGGCCGAGGATTGACCCTTTCGGTACTTCTTTAGATACGGCCAGGAAATCAGACGTTATGCCGCCTAAAAACCCTTGAAATTTGCACTTATTCCCCAAAAAATTTTATGAGCTATAAAACAGCATTTAAAAATTCAAATTAGGAAGTTCCAAATGTTCATGAATTTTTTTTTTTTCAATTGTTCAAAATTTTGTATCAAGTTCGAAACTTTGAAACAATGTTTCAAAAAAATTTACCCTGGCGCTGAAGCTAAAATATAAATTAAAATTCATGTTAAAAATAGAAAAAAAAGAAAATTTTGAAAATAATTGCTTGCATGTATCTAATAGGAAACTTATGTCCCATAACGCCATGTCACGTAACATTTTACATTTTTGGGTGGTAAAAGAAAACGTAAACAATTTGTATTAACCAAACTCTAAAAAGAACTACAATTACTCCAATCAAGTTGCATGAAAAGAGCCATCCAGAATTCGCAGAGTTTTGCGATTTTGTAAGAAAAGAAAAAAAATCAACTTCCTTGTGCTACACAAGGGTCCAAAGAAGTAAAAGAAAAAATATGGAACTGTCCATATATGTACATACAGTGGAAAAAATGTGTAATACAGTAAACAAAAAATCTTCAAAATCAATGCGATTTTTAAGCCACTTCAAACTTGCACTTACTAGAAATAAACGGGCTATAAAACCGAATATTCAAATTTAGATGCAACTGCAGCATTTTTTTAATTTTTGCACAAATTTTTAAATATGAATTTACAATATGGTAGTTTTTTTTTAAATAATCGCGCTATTCTAATTTTATAAAAAAAAATAATAAGTATTAGATAAACAAAAAATGCGAAATTTGTTAAAATGTGGCGTCCCTATATATTTTCCACCACTGTATAGATAAGAATTGCTCGTTTTAAGTAATAAGATGAACATTCACGTGTTTTCAAAAGTATTTGCTTTTCGTAAAAGTAATTTGTATTTGTTTTTAAATATTAT
Organism: Rhagoletis zephyria; assembly: GCF_001687245.7. Taxonomy (NCBI): domain Eukaryota; kingdom Metazoa; phylum Arthropoda; class Insecta; order Diptera; family Tephritidae; genus Rhagoletis; species Rhagoletis zephyria. Next base: position 5,053 of record NW_016181286.1, on the reverse strand, counting down.
TTTATAAGTATTTTTAACATCTCAGATAATGAGAATATCCCACGTGAGGACATCATCTTGTGAAACCAGCAAGAGTTTCATTGTATTGTAGCAAATATTACGTATACGCCACGTAGTCGCAATAAAGCTGGTTAAAAGACTGCGATTGATATTGGGAGCTGAAGAAGAAAGCAAGACTGTAATAAGAAAGTGTAAGGCGGAAAAAAAACGCGAGGGCGAAGAGCTTTAAAGGCTGATTACAGGAAACCCGCCCGCAAACTTTATCGTAAAGTTAGGCGAAGATGTCTATGCCAGAGAAAATCCACGGCTTCCTAGTGGCCGATATACAGAACATATATATTTAAATTATAAACCAATGGAGAAACAGAACAGTTAAATCTGAGTATACTTCCAAGTTTTGAAACATTTAGAGGTAAGGTTTACCTGACCACAAGTATCCATACATACATACATATCGCTACCTAAAAGTAAAAATGATACCAAGTCCACTTTTTTAAATTTAGTTTTTGATGCAGAATGACAGATAATGCGAAACTACATCTATTTTTCGTCTCTCCTGAACAATTTCAAAAAAATGGACTTGTCACTTTTTCACCCTTAGGTAACGATATGTACTTTTATACAGAAGTATTTACATAAATACATACGAATGAGTAAATAAGCACATTTTTTTAGGTACGTGTACACATGAGGCAACGAATTTCCGTAAAATTAAGAGCAACTGCCAATGGGGAAGACGATTGGTGAATCAAACGAATGGCAACCAATTTCCCTTTCGCAATAAATTGCATTTATCACAACCCAGCTTGCAGTGACAGTGAGCGAGTGAGCAAGCGAAGTGATATGGATGCGAAACAGGCGGCAGTAAATGATGGCAAACAAGTATAAGAAAATAAAAACAACACACACACAAGCACACACTCATGCGGCTATCAGGGCGCAAAGAAACAAATCAAAACTCTGCAAAATTTTCTGCAATAAGAAACAGTGGCGAATAAATTTCCGCATACAAATATGATTGAACGCAATCGATTCGCCATTCGCAAACACAATCAAGCGCTGCGAATTACGTAGGTACTACATAAATACCGTGCAAATAGTGCATAATCAAAAAATGCATGAAAGCACTTTGGCAGGTATGTATACGAATAGCATTCAAGTGGCTTAATTCGGCGGATTTTGGTAGCAGAAGATTGTTGATGTATGCTTGCGAGTAATGCTTGAAATATTAAATACATTTAGTTTTGCACTCCTCTCTTATTCAGCACTCGAGCACACTTCTGCAATTGCATTTTAATTTGAGAATTGTACTACCTACTTCCCTGTTAGTAGCGCCAGTTTGCACAATTTTCAAAGCGCACCGAATGGCATCTTCAAAACATTTGGAATCGTTGCTGCTGTGGAGTGGAGTGAAATGCGAGGAGTTGTGTTGAGTTAAGTCGGTTTTACTTATTTATAACTTTTATCATCTTTTCATTGCATTTATTTCCTGCAATTACTTAAGTGTCCGCGCCTCGCTCTCGCTTTCCCCCCCTCTCTCTCTCTCTATCGCTGCATGTGTGTGTGTGGGTACGTTCAGCTTTTGTTGCTACTTATGTACTTGCCTTGCGGCAAGCGTTTGTAGCTTGCACATGTACGCAATTCCTTGTCGATTTTCCTTGCAAGTAAATTCTGAAGATTTTCTTGCTTACAACTTTGGCATCCGAGAATTTGGCGCAGTCAGGACTATTGCCTTTGGGCGAAATTTCGCACAATTCTCCACTCACTCATTCACTACACTTTACTTTCTATTCTGCACATCCTTAGGTGTTAGCATACTTACCTATACATGCGCAAGTATGAGTATCTACGTACTTGTGTACATTCTTCATGCAGGCTGTGTTAGTTAGCACGTATTCCGTTTATTCAGCGTTGTTTTATTCAGCACTCCAATTTTCTATAGTTTTATGAAATCTCTTTGTTTATTCTGTAAATTATTATGTGCGCTGTGTGTTTAAAGAAGCTTCACGCACTGCTACATATAAAAAGAACGCTCGGCAGTTACACACAGTCATACATAAAACTACTCTCATCACTCAGTTTGGGTGAGCTCGAACTTCAATTATAGAGACGAGTCTTAAGTTTTATACTAAACGAAAATTTACGTACATACAATCGGAGAAATTACTTCAGTTTTGTAACGGCTGCCAGGGATAAGACTCTTGACTTCACTCTGGGCTCTTCGGATTCTAGTCTGGTTTTCGCATATTTGGTTGAAGGGTGTTAAACGATCGCTCCTTCACAGATCAACCAACCTAAAGTTACCCTTACAGATATCTGAGGAGAAAAAACTGGGAACTGTACTAGAGAAGCCTGCTGGCTATTGCCTCAAAGACGAGCAACGGAAATCTATCTGAAGATCAGCGATAAGTTTGGGTGTTCACGCCAGCGATTTAGACCCCCTGACCTCTTCGTTCTCGCCCGGGCAAATGCAAGCGGCACTGTGGTGGTCAAATTAACTCTCCAAAATTACGGCTTCGAGCAGACGCCTGTTCAATAATGCCAGGAGTAGAGCAACCTTCGATTGGTACTTGTATAGAATTGGACTTGGGATCTTTAAGTCCGAGATTAAGAGAGATTTAATGCACTTCTTGGAGAAACTTCTGCAAAAAAGTGGAGCATAGACAAGAATCATCCAATTCTCTTGAGGAATCCTGCTACCGTAGAGCAACTGAAGGCTGAATGCGGACAATTTCGGCAGATCAGGGCGCGATTGATGTAAATTTTGAGAGATCACCGGCTGTTTTGGGCTAACAACTATATTAAAGCTTTCAAGATCCCGGTGCCCGACGGTATTATGTCAGCCCAATTACAGAAGTCTGAAGTGGTGTCGTGCCGTTGGCTAGCTCTAATCTATGAGAGCTACTTACGCTGGAGCTAAATTCCAAAACCCGAAGATCGTAAAGGGTACCCTTGAAGGAGGAGTTCTCTCACCACAACTTTGCGCTATTATCATCAATGATCTGCTGAAACTTTGGAAAATCGCGATTGTCGGGTGGATGTGTATACCGACAGTTTAGCACTGATAGTTAGGGGAAAATTCTTTTACCTCCTGGGCCGCTATCTGTGTCGTAGCTTTAAAAATACAGAGATGGAGCTTGCTCCTGGCACACAGTGGTATTACGTCCCAACATTTAAACCTCCCTCCAGACTATCAACAAAGTCCTGTGCCAATAGACATAGCGGGCAAAGCTGCAGCTATTTCTTTATTGCATTCATGCGGTAATACTCAACATCACCTTAAGATGCTTCTGCAGCTAATATATGAAGGATGATGAGGTGGAATAACCTCAACATCTACTGCACCTTGGGTCCCACTTCTTTCTCGCCCGGGCTTTCACGAATAGGGATCAGCCGATTTTTTGTTGAAAGGATGCTTTTTCTACCATTTGTGCGGCGTAACCAATTAACCAACCTTCCTCCTTTCCCCTCGCACTTAAGATTACTTTCAACATTTTGACGGGATGTTTTCGATATCGGTAAACTATTTTGCGGTACTTTTGGTTTTTTTTTTTTTTGAGTTTTATTTAATTTTTTGTGTTTTGGAGATTTTTCGGTACTATTCGGTTTCTTTTGGAAACTGTGATTCTCAAAGTACATTTCAATATTTATTTTGCTTTTTCATGAATGCGGTTATTTTCTCGTCTTAAAAAATACGAATAAAGGTTCAGTTAGTCTAGACTTAATGTACGTAACGCTATTATATTGGCCAGCGCAATATATTTTTGTCCAGGAATTTTTAGATGTGGCTTATAGGCAGCAAAGTGGCAATCAGCTGAAAACGAAAATACAAAAACAAAATATTTGCGCTTTTCGATTTCTTACGTAAATTAAGTTAAGTGTAGACTAACTGAACCTTTAGTAATAAGTAAACAAATTATCCATATTTCTTGTTCTAAATAAGCAACGCAACAGAGAAGAAAATTTGTATTACGAATAGCAACTATTTATCGTCAGTTGATGTACAGTTATCGATAATCTAGATTTGACAGTACGGCAACCAGCAGTGGTTGTAAACCAGCTGTGCTAGTAAAATTCAAGTATGTATTAAAATAAAGAGTTTTAAATAAAAGTCGGCAAATAATGCCAAGTTCAGTATATAACTATTTTTTGAAGAGGGAGAGAAGTGGGCGAACGCGACCTCAAATAGGCGACATTCAAGAGATAATTCCAATCAACTAGAGCTAACGCCTGCACTGTAAGCAAAAGTTTGGTGCTTTGAGGGTTTTTCATTTATTATATTTTTGTGTTCAGATTCAAAGCTTATACCTGACTTCCATGTGAAGCGAAAATTTAAAATTTTGTGCCATTTTTTCACAATTTACTCGAAATTTTGAGGGTGTATGAGTCAAACGGACCTCAGATTCGGATTTCGAAGGTCGAAATACATGTTGGTAGGTGGGTCCAATTAAAAGCACACACCATTTTTTGTTTTGTGTGCCGGTATGATCGAACCATAAAAGTCAAGATTAATTTGAATTTTAGCGAACGCCCTTTGAAAAAACCAGCTATGTGTTGAATGAAAGAATGTTGCTGAATGAATTTTTGAACCAACATACTAACTGCATGAGACTTTATACACACATAGCATACCTAATTTTTTTTTTGTTAATTTTTCTAACTTTTACTAAAACAACCAATGTCACATAATCGCCGTAAACAACCAGAAGGCTCTAACTAATTTGCGTCCATTTGCACAGGCAAGTAAGAATAAAGTAAAGTGTTTTGCGCATTCTGCGGTACGCTGTAATTGCCGATTAAGCCAAGAGGTCATTTGAATAAATTACCTCATTTTAAAGCTCATTTATTAGCGAACTTCCTTCGGTGCTTTTTCTTGCGAATAACAAAAAAAAAGCGAAAGAAACCGTCACAGCTAACAGCAAGTTGTTAACACTAAACCTATCGCAAAGCTATTGTACCGAGCCAAAGACCCACACAGAACGAAGGAGCAGCAGGAACCATTTTCATTCAATGAAAAGTAGCTTTTAAAAGAAGAGGCGACAGTGGCTACATT
>NW_016181285.1:3638-6351 GCF_001687245.7 Rhagoletis zephyria | reverse complement strand
CTATGTACGAAAAACCAAAAATGCAGATCGATAGAAGTTTTCACGCTGATTTCAACCATTATTTGGGGCAAGTAAAAACTACTTGAGTGATTGGAAAAGTATTGTTGCCAATTCAAAGGTAATTTTAATACCTTTTTTTCAACGTATTTACTACAACTATTTTTAAAACAAATTTTAGGTAAACGTCATTTAAAAAAAATATATATATGTATACAATTTCGATTTTTACCACTACTTTCGTTAAATTTTGCCTTATAAAAAAACTTTCTATATAAGGTAATAACTTATTATGCAATTTTCTTTAAAAAATGTTATTTAATGAAAAAATTAATTTTTTTGTTTTTTAGTATCTTTGACTTAAAAATATAAAAAATCATGAAAATTATGTACATACATCAACTGAAAGATAAACCAGTGATCTTTATTCTGACATCATTAGTTGTTTTATCGGTTATGTAGTTCATAAAATATTGATATTTCAAAATATCGAAAATTTTTACTTAACCTCCTATATTTCCATAATTTTTTACATGCGCTAAAAATTTTTGTTAGGTTGAAATCAGCATAAAGAGTTCTATCCAGTTACGTTTTTGGTTTGTCTATAGCTGAAAGGTGGGTATTCTACATTGTTTGTAAACATATAACTTCACATTTGACATCAGTAATGAAAACGGAATGTCAGTCATCTGACACCGAGATTTTACGACAGTCTTTGACATGCACTGCGTTTGACACCAAATAAACAGCTGTCAGATGAAGGTAATTTTTGATGTGAGAGTGATTTTGACCTAATGAAAACCAGCCTTAAGACATTTACGCTTTTGTTTTTGTAGTATAGTATGGCATAAATTAGTAGTTTTACTATTAGTACTGAGGACTTTCTGATGACAACATTGAGAGGAAAGTACCTACTCAATTTTTTGCCCATGGTCTGAACAAAAAAATGAAAACTTTGATAAGCACTTTTGTAATTAGTGATAATGATAATATCAACGCTCATATGATACTCAGCTGTCTTGTAGGGATACCTTACGTTTACAGAGGACAAGACAATGAAGAATACATATGTATGTATTAGTTGTTATCTAATATACATACTAAGTTCACAGACAGGCAGCTAATCGGGCAATTAGCTAAGCTTGTCTTGCTCATGGCCATAAAGTATGTGAAAAAAAGACTCGCGAAAGCAATCAACAAGTAGACAGACCAACTGATTGCCAGTATCAAAAAACTGTTTGTGAAGGCGCCAACACGGCTGGCTCTTTTTAAGGCCAGAGCTTACATGGCTGGAAACAGTTAACTGCTATGCCAAATACTTTGAAAAAATTAAACACGATTTCACGTTGTAGGAGCCAATGGAATCAAAAAATATTAAAATAGCCAATTATTGGATGACGAGAACCCTCGCCAAAAGCTTATTTTTATTGCGTGCAATTTTGGTTTTCTAATTACACCTCCATAATGTTAACCTTTAAATGGTCAAATAGGATAAAAAACTTATCCAATAAAAATTAAATTTTTGTTTGCATTTTTTTTTTGTTCGGCGAAGCCGAATATGGGGGTCCCTTGATTCTTGAAGGTCATCAAGACGTCATTCCAAGGTCAAATTCAGAAAAATTGTATTGAATTTTCAGGTTTATTCTATGAATTTTTCCCTACTTGAACTTCAAATGGAGTGCAATGGGGTATAGTCGTTGCGCTGGGTATGCAGTTAAAGTTGCACGGTTATACTCAATCCCGACTCTTGCGTCCTCGTTCGCGCACTGTGGGAAACGTGAGAAGCCCATGTGCGAGATGCGGTAACTAATCCGAGTGGAGCCTTGGGTCGCGGCAGAGAGAGAGGGAGCTTTGGTGGGGCCAGTCCGACTTATTCGGTTTAAGAGCTCACTGAAGTCTGCACCACCTGTTCACCAGTAAGTGCGGCTGCAAGCGGGTGTCTGTTTAGAGAAAGCGGCTCGCTATATAAACGTTTACTTGGTTGTGAAACCACCCCCGACCCAGCAATGGGTTGTGCGCTGGGTTTGAGACCCCTCTACAGGGCCACGCTGCGATCGGGCGCAACGCGCGCTATGTGGGACCGCTATAGGGATCTGAAGAGGGAAGCGAGACGTATTTGCCGCAATAAGAAGAGAGAGGCCGAAATACGTGAGTGCGAAGAGCTTGAAATGCTGGCCGATAGGAGGAATGCCCGAAAATTTTACCAGAGAGTTAGGCGACTTACGGAAGGTTTAAAGACCGGGGCGCACTCCTGTAAGAACAATAATGGCGACCTAGTAACTGATGTCCAGAGCGTACTTAAATTATGGAGGGAACACTTTTCCGCCCTACTAAATGGTAGCAGCACGGAAAGTTGTGGAGAAGAAGAACCCGAGCCCGCAGTCGATGATGACGGAGTCGACGTTCCACCGCCTGACCATGACGAGGTACGAATCGCGATTACGAGGCTGAAAAACAAAAAAAGCTGCTGGAGCTGCGGGCCTGCCAGCCGAGCTATTCAAGTACGTCGGCGAGCAGCTGATGAGGTGCATGCAACAGCTCGTATGCAGAATATAGTCAGATGAACGCATGCCCGACGACTGGAATTTAAGTGTGGTCTGTCCAATCCACAAGAAAGGCGACCCCCCATTCGCGCCAACTACCGCGCGATCAGCCTTCTAAGCATAGGTTACAAAGTCTTATCGAGCGTATTGTGTGAAAGACTGAAGCCCACCGT
>NW_016181285.1:0-3429 GCF_001687245.7 Rhagoletis zephyria | reverse complement strand
TGATTATTCAAAATTTTAATTAATCATAAAGTAAATAACTCAATTATTCGATTAATTGGAAATTATGATTACTCAAAAGTTCAGTTACTCGAGTAATCAAGATTTTGATTACCCAAAAACAAAAATATTTGAGTAATTTGCTTTATGATTAATCAACATTATGAATAAAATGAGTAATCAACATTTCAAAGTACTCTTTACATACTAACGTATAAAGCAGTTGAAGTTTCTTTATACTTTGAAAAAGCGTTTCTGTTTTCAAAAATTAAAATGAAATACATGCATACATACATATTTTTTTCATATACAGAATCAAGGCACATTAAAAAGGTAGTATCAGTAGAGCAAAAACAACATTTGCGTGTATTTTGTTGTTGCTTCTGGTATCGAAAGTGTCAACAACTGTTCTGAATTTTTTCTTCTAAATCAAAGCGTGCCATGTGAAATACAAAAAATTATAAAAAATAAAAAATTGAAATTGGAAAAAATAAAAATTGATGCAACTTTCTTTCCTAGTAAATTTGTTTGCTTCTCGAAGCATTGATCCATCCTTTGCAAGGCCCAGTAATCAGCGGTTGTGCTGCTGAGTTGGGCGAACGTTCCAAAAGCTGCTATTCAATCGCTTGTTTTGTATGGAAAAAGGTTTCACATGCAAATGGATTTTAACAATTCAGAATTTTTGTGAGAAAAAATTAAAAATATTTGACATTTTCGAGACCAAATAATTTGAAAATAAATCAAATCAGCTGCTCTACTGATACTACCTGTTCAATGTACCTTGTACAGAATATAAAAAAGAAAATAAGAATTTTCCAAAGCAAACTCTTTTAACGAGCAGAATAAATTTTTTTGAGTAATCATATTTCAAGTAACTCGATTAGTCATCGTTTTGAGTAATCAAAATCTTGATTACTCGAGTAATTGATTAACCGAATAACTGATTAACCTACTTGTTCGAGTAATCGAATAATCGCACAGCGCTAGTATGTATATAAGTATATATAATTCAGACGCATAAATTAATAAGTGTATTTTATTATTATAAGAAGTTCTTTTTGATGCACTCAAATTTAAAAAACAAAATTAAATAAACTCTTTAATTTACAAAGTAATTTATAAATTTTATAAATTTATTAATTATTTAATTTTCAAGCAATTTAGCATTTCAACTCAATACCTCTCACGACGATTGTACTGTCGATACTATCGATATTTTCAACTATCGTTTCGAAAACTATCGAGTGGCGGTACTATCGATAGTATCCCAGCTCTAATTGCTGGCTTATGCCGTTGACATCGATATCATCGGTATCAAAAACCGCGACGTCAGTTCTGCCTTTTCCAATTTAAATAAGGAAGCAAAGCGAATGGGTCTGGTGGTAAACGAGGACAAGACGGAAGTATCTCCTGTCATCAAACAAACAGTCGGCACATTCGCGCCTTGGCACCCACGTCACTGTTGACAGTTACAATTTCGAGAAAGTGGAGAATTTCGTTTACTTGGGCACCAGCATTAGCACCGATAATAATGTTAGTATGGAAATCCAACGCAGAATCGCTCTTGCCAACAAGTGCTACTTTGGACTGAGTAGACAATTCAGGAGTAAAGTCCTCTCTCGACGTACGAAGGCCACACTCTATTATAAGTCACTCATCATGCTCGTGCTGGTATATGGCGCAGAAGCATGGACAATGACAACATCCGATGAGGCGGCTCTTGGAGTATTCGAGAGAAAGATTTCGCGGAAGATTTACGGGCCTTTACGCGTTGGCGACGGTGAGTACCGCAGACGATGGAACGATGAGCTGTATGAGCTTTACAATGACATGGACATAGTGCAGCGAATTAAAATACAGCGGCTCCTCTGGCTTGGTGGTCATGTCGTTCGAAAGTATTCAACGTGGGCCGCGATGCTGGTAAAAGAGGAAGAGGAAGGCCTCCTCTGCGTTGGAAAGACCAGGGGGAGAAGGACTTGGCTTCGCTTGGCATTTCCAATTGGCGCCAGTTGGCGCAGAAAAGAAACGGCTGGCGTGTTTTGTTGAACTCGATGCTTGGGAAATGTCCCGATTTTCAGCCACTAAAATCTGGTCACCGTACCCATAATCATCCTTAGGAAATCTGCAGTAGGTGTCCAAAATTAAAAAACTACACTCACGAAATTGAATCTATGGGTAAGTTTTAAGTTTTTTTTTATTTAAAATATCGCATTTTTTTAAATCGCTTCATTACTTCAGCTACAGTAAGCGTTCTAGTGAAGATCCAAAAATTACAACGACAAAATCTTATCGTAAGACGTATCTATTCTACGGCAAAAACAAAAACCCCGAACCAAAACACAAAACTTCCTTCATCATTTTCGTACTTTGCATCTGTACTCTTCTTCTTTATTGCACTCGCCTTATCGTGATTTGTGCAAATGCCATGCTAATCATACCCACTGCTTTTCACTGCTCTTCGGCCAATTATACGAATTTAAATTTTGTGGGTCTTTGTTTGCATAGCAGCACCCAACATTCAAACGCACACACACACACACACACTAACAAAGTAACGCACGAACATTTATTTATTTATGCATTCGTTTGTTCGTTTATTTCCGGTTTACGTTCATATGTATGTATGTATGTATGTATGTAGGCTCAAAATGCCTATAAAATTATCTACCAATGGTAAAACATTGCAGCAGAGCTTATAGGCCAATCATCAGAGCTTGGACTCCACCCTCGATAAACTGGATTGTGTAAAGGTAGGTAAGTGAAGTACATACATACAAACTTGCAGCAATATGGGACAAAAGAAAAAAGCACGACAACAGCCCAGTAGCAGCCCACATTTGACAGAAACGCAGCAGCAGCTGCTGCGCTAATTGGGCAGGCGGATGGTGGGATGATCGGTCGGTCGGTCGCTCATTCGAGCACATTATGGCATGCCATGAACAAGCTGGTGTCCGGTGGGACGATAAGTTCGTTCAAGTGGTACGTCCTTTTTGCCCCGATTAAATCTCCAATCAAATCATTGCAATTTATACTAACTCTACCGGATGGTCATTCATAGTCGTTGTTGTGTGCGTGAATTTGAATTACAACTGATGATAAACGGATTGCTAAAGACAGCACTTGAACTTTTTGAAAATCACTTCTTATCACTTTTGCACTTCCGGAATTCCTATTAAGCAATTAAATATCGCCGCCTATGTGTTGAATGTCAGACATTGGCAACGCATTAATTTTTGTACTATGTGTATGTACCTAAATACATAACCACCACACCTTTTTTAACGCTGAGTCCAATATTTAATTATTTTCTTGGAAGCTAATTTCAGTTTCAGATGTCCATTAAGATGTTAGTATCTTTATCTCTGGATTCATAATCACGACTCCCGTAGCTAGCACTTTGTTAATTGGTCTATATGTATGTATTTGTATTCG
>NW_016181284.1:0-6351 GCF_001687245.7 Rhagoletis zephyria | reverse complement strand
TGGATACCAAGCTTCATTACAATCTATATTTTTTTAAGTCGTTCGCCATGTTAAAGCCGACTTTTCGAATTTTGGAAATTTAGTATCTACTTCGAAATCAGTGATAACGAAAACCTCTGGATACCAAGTTTCATAACAATCCATAACTTTTGTAAAAAAGTCGCCATTTTGAATTTTGGAAATATAATATTCGCAAGCGGTGATGAAGGAACACCAAATTTCATTGAAATCTGTCGAATACATATGGAGTAAACATTTTTGTCGTCCTATATTCTCGATTCGTCCCTATGTGCAGTGTTGGAAAATTTCAAAGCCGTGTTTTCACCCAGCGAAGCTTTGAGGCCTATAAGGGCGTTGATAAAGCAGCCAAGGGCGAGTACAATACCCTTATTCCTGAAGCTTTTAAAGTTTCCAACGTTTCGTATGTAAATCGGGTCCCTCTTGTACGAGCTCAGGAGTGAGTAAAAATCTCGAATGAAGAATATACTAAGTAAAAGGTTCTATCAAAGAGCAAATTTTTCAAATGACGAAACCATTCCATTACTTCTAACAAAAAACATTACAAACGGCTTTTACTGCTTTTTCTATTCTGCTATTTTCTATTTTGTTCTTTTTATAGGTTTTAAGGCCTAAAAATCAGTTCCCTGGTATAAGTGTTAGATATATTGCAATGCGATTAAATTAGTTTATAAAAAAACTGGACTTAATCTAATTCATACTGTCTTTTGCGTTTGCCCAACGATTAAAGTTAAATTGGATTTAATATATAAGGCTTTAAGGTGTTTTGTTTTAATAGAAGAGCAATGAGGAGGACTGTCCGCCTATTTTTAGAGAGTGGCTTTTTATTCAAAAGTGTCCCTTGTCTTCATTACAAATATATTTAGCAGATTTTCTGTTTTGTTTTCAAAATAGCTAGTAATAACAAATAGAAATTTACGCATAACTATAAATCCCATATACAACGCCCTAATTTTATGTGGGTGCAGGAGTGTGTGCGTACTAGGGCAATTTTAGTGCCACTTTTTTGTGCTCATCATTTAACGATCAGTTCCAGAATGTATGCATGCCGCTTCGTTAACTAGTTGACTGGTTGTTTGGAAATCACAGATGGCAAATAAACTCAAGCAGGCAGCAAATGCGAACTTTACACACTCTGCAATTTCCATTAGTGACCGCTACAGCACTTGGAAGCTTGAGACATTGACCAAAAGTCCAAACACCTACGCAACGCCGCAAATGCCACAGGGCAAACATAAATGCACATATGCGAACACAACCGTACATACAGGTAAAGGTGGTAATGTACAATGAGCCAGCGATACCCTGTGGGAAAAATCTCTAGTTCTGAACTGGTGCGCTTCTAGTAGATTTAAACCCAGTACTGGTTCGCAATAAGTCTTCTTTGCATGCAAACAACTGGCGCATTTAACATGACGATGTTCTATGAAGTGTCAATAGCCCCCCGCTGCATCCCTTTTTCGATAGTTCCGAACTAGTCATAAATTCTATAGTTCCGAACCAGTTCGCAAATCGATAGACGAAGGAAAAAAGTATCATGATTTTTCAATCTTTTCGGCTCTTCCGTGTGTTTGCGATTTTAAATTATTTTCAAAGAAATGTGTTTTCAATTTGACATTATATTTGTTTGAATAATTGTAAGAAATGTACGTTTACATACCTTTGGCTGTAGCTAAATTTGCAGAAGTGCTTGCTGTTATTGCAAGATATTAAAATGTTAACACCATTTTTTTTTTTGTATTTCCAAACTATGAAAAAGTATCTGGGAAGTGCATAATGGAAGCATATTTGAAGGAAAAAGCCACCAAACATATATCTATGTAAAGTAAACAAGCCCCCCGTTGCATCTCTTTTACGATAGTTCCGAATCAGTGCTAAATTCGTCACCATAGATATAGATTTCTAATGAAAAAAGTGAAATAAAATAGTTTTTTAAAAGTACCACATTTCGCTAAATTTGAACTGATGGGGATCTACATAGTTACTATCGGACTGGTTCGTTTTTGGCGATAAAGATCTAGTACGGAACTAAAAATTGTATTCACTAGTTCGCGGTTTCCCTGCAGGGTATGTATACGAAGTGTACATATGCAACTACATACACATGTGTATACCACGAGTCAACAAATAAAGACAATTGGATAAATACATATGTACATTAGACTGCATCACCAAAAAAAGTTGCAGTTTTTCTGCCGGGATTACAAAATTTATTATATTCTAAGACGTCCACCAAAATATTTCGGAAAAATATTAATATTTAAGCAAGCTGAACCGTTTTGAAAATACCTCCAAAAATGAAGTTTTTTATGAATAAAAATAGTTTCTTAAAGGACTTTTTGAAAAAAGTCCCCTCAGGTGACAAACTAGATTAAGCTTAAAAAATCTGCATAAAAATATTTTAAAATCTTTTCAACGGAAACGTAAGAATAAGATTTTTGATGCTGTTTTTTTACTTTTTTCAAAGATTGATTTACGAAAAACTTGAATAACTGGGCCAAACATGTTCTGATTTTAACTTATGGTATCTCATTAGAAAAGTATTTTCACACTGTTTTTATTTCTGTCCAAAAAAACGTCATTCGTGTCCCATCTTTTTTCTTCGCGTACCAACACATCTTAATTCAACCTTGAATGACGTTCGTTCATCCTATCATTCTCTTCCATCCTTTGAATGAGTTTATTAGCCAAGAAATAAAAAGGGTGAGAAAATGCCTTTCCAATGACACCTCTCAAGTCTAAATCGGAAGAGTTTAGGTTCAGTTACTCAAGTTTTTCTTATACCAATCTTTGAAAAATGTTAAAAAAAAACAGCATCAAAAATCTCATCATTACGATTCCGTTCAATTTTTTTTTTTATTTAATATTTTTTTGTTAATATTTTAAGCTTGAACCGTTTTGTCATTTGAGGGGATTTTTTCGAAAAAAATCTTTAAGAAACTATTTTTATTCATAAAAAACTCCATTTTTGGAGGCATTTTCAAATCGGTCCAGCTCATTTAGATCTTAATATTTTTCCGAAATATTTTGGTGGACGTCTTAAAATATAATAGATTTTATAATTTCGGTGGAAAAATAGTACCGATTGTTTTTTTTGTATGGGGAGTGATACAGTCTAATATACATGCATATGTGCTGCGGCCAATGTGGACGTACAACTGCGCAGAGTCATTCAGTCACTTAACACATTTGGCCATTTAGGACCATTTTCAGCCATGGGTCGACCGAACAGGGCAGTTGGTTAGAGCCGCAGTAGAAGTGGCAAATTGAAGAAGTTAAATCGGCGAAAAAAATGTTTCATCACTTAATGCCTTAAGATCTACGATACACAAGATATTTTTTTTTATTAAAGTGAACTCCATTGTACAAAGAAATTATTTGTCTTAAAGAGACAAAGGTACAGTATATTTTGCTTTGCTGCCGCTATGCTTAAGTGCACATTTAAGATACCTACCCCAAAATGCGCATCAAAAGCATTATTTTTAACATTTATAAGGAAACTGCTCCGATAGATGCATTCAACATACCTGCACATTGGCGATACCTACCTTAAAAATTGTGCGACTAGTATCAATTATCAATGAAAGTATTACGTTTACCTGCACTGGGCCTACAATTACCTAATTTTACAACCTTTTATTTATTTTGCTCATCTCGCAGAACAACGAAAATGGCTATCACTTTATGTAGTTATATAGATAATTTGATAACATTCGGTAAAAATTTCGCTTGCAGTAATTTCTACATGGTAAGTGCTCCGCCAATATTTGGTTTCATAGGGATTCGGATAACTTCCTCATTGAAGTAGTATAGAAAATTCGCTTAAGTGCCTTTTTCGGTTACGTGCACAAGTTTTTCGTGCAAAGAAGGATGTGCAGCTAAGCAAAATATACTGTATCTGCAGTGCACTAAGCATACGCTAATATATTTAAAGTAACTAGTAGAAGTGGAATTCGCTCTTCCGTGTATTCGGATCACACAATTTGTACATTTTTACATTTGACAATCACAGAGTGGCGTTGCTTAGAAATTTGTTTCGGAATTGAGTTCAGCTCCATAACACCTTTCCAAACAATACCACTCTGTAGCAGTGAAAATGGACAAATCTGTACAAATGTAAAAATAACGTGGTATATGCTTAATTGTATCTGAATGAGCGTGAGATTTGTTGTTGCTAGTGGTGCTATAAATACACCTGCAAAAACAATTACACTAAAAAAAGATAATCGTGGTACAAAGCTCAGTAACAATATTGAAAGAAGTATTAATAAGCCACAATAATATTAACAAATAAATAGTTTTGTTAGAGAGTCGTTTCATATGAAATCGTCAAAAAGAAATCGGGGACCCATTTTAGATTTAGCTGTACATTCGAGGGACTCTTCTTTAGGGTCCCAAAGACCAGGGTTTACGCAAAATTAAATTCTTAGAAACGCTCGTTTCCGCCTGTCCGAATCAAAACTTTTAAAAATCGCGATTTTTATGCTTTCACAAATTTAGCTCTAAAATGTTTCCTTTTTAAGATATCTACCCACTTGAGGCGGCATTTTGAAGGGAAACGATAATAGTTTTAATGTAAGTAAAGGAAATCGTATAAGTCAGTACCTCCGAATAATGGCGGCGTGATGAACGTGTTGCCTGCTAGTTATAAATACGAAACTTACGGATTCTATAGCTCATATCTTTAGCTTCAAGCGGCTGCACCGCTCGTTTTGTTATTTTTATGTTTAATACATATGCAAGTGGTTTTTGTATATACAAAATTGGCCTAGTTTTTCTATTTTGTTATCTTACAAATTTTCGAAAATTCCCATAGCCACGTCGTTCGATACATCAATTGTATGTAGAATTTTCCGCTAAATCCAAATACGATTGTCTCAAATTTCTTAGCTAGACCCTACCCAAGCATCGTACCGAGTTTGGTAAGGATTGGTGAAGCGGCTACTGAGATACAGCATTTCATCAAAAGTGGGCGGGGTCACGCCCATTTTCCAAAAATTTCATAATAATATTAAATATATATAGTTTTTGCAACTTTCGAAAATACCGTTATATGGGAAGTGGGCCTTGGATAAAGAGCAACCTACACACCGTTGAGATATCTCAATTTTTGCTCGAGTTATCGTATACATGGACAGACGGACGGACAGACAGACATGGCTTAATCGACTTCTCTTTTCATTCTGATCATTTATGTACATATTTGTCCATGTCTATCTCGATTCGTTTTGGCTGTTACAAAACCGTTATGCGAACAAAGTTAATATACCCTTGTGCACAAGTGCGCTCGGGTATAAAAATGTTCTTTATTAAATGTTATTTTTAATTAAGTACATATTGCACATTTTTGTCATGATCTTTTGACATTTTTCGGATAGCTCAAAAATACCATCGATGTAGACTTCTGTGGTTTATGGGAGAAAAACTTGGTCAAGTGATTTACCTTGGATGTATTAAAACTCCCCAATATAGCTTCGCCAATTTGTTCCGAGTCATATGTGTAGCCTGGCATTCTCATTTTCCAACACAGCTTCTTTTCTGTTGGGTAGAGAGCCGAATTGATCGCTTTGCCACGTTGTAGCAGTTCATAATGGACAATTCCCTTCATATCCCACCAAACACTCAACTTAGCCCTGTTTGCCGCCAGTTCAGACTTTGAAGTCTTTTATGGAGTGTCATCGCCTTTGAGCGTGATCGCTTCGGTTGCCTTTTCCCGCAATAAATCAATTAACGATTCGCTTAAAAATGGTTAGCTTTGGTTGCGTTTCAGTGGTGTTTCACTGCTGGTCAATCAAATTTCTGTGCGCTAACTTTAATGGCACCCAAGCGTCGAGGTTTTTTAACCGATTTCCAAAAAAGAAGGAGGTTATCAGTTGGTGGGAATATTTTTTTTTTATGTATGTTACCGCATAACTTGGGACCACGTCAACCGATTTCGATAATTCTTACATCGAAAAGATAGTGTCTCAGAGGTGATCCCATACTAATCTGGTTTAGATCCGATCAGTGGATCATGAAATATATATATATTATACATATATATATATTTTTTTTAAATCTTTTTTTTTGCTAAAAATTACTTGTTTGAGTAGCCTGTTCTTTTAGATGATTCGGATCTTTCTCAACCATTTTCATTATTTCATCGACTTTTTCAATATCTGAGCGACCAGAGCGAGGTTTACTTTTTACATCAAAATTTCTGTACGGAATTGAGCAAACCACTCCTGACTCCAACACACACATAGCATTCTCTCCGTTTACTTCACAAATATTTCGTCATGGTTTTTATATTTTTATACCTTTCATGAGCATGAAATGGTATTATAACTTTGG
>NW_016181282.1:4911-6352 GCF_001687245.7 Rhagoletis zephyria | reverse complement strand
CGACCTCTTAGCCACTTGCAACTTGCACTTTATTGTACTAAAATTTAATAAGCTATAAATCTGTGTACCCAACATTTTTCTAGAAACTCAAACATTTTTATAATTTTGGTGATTTTTTTTATAACATTTAAAATTTTTTCTGTTAAATTTTTTTTTTGTTTTCGTTTTGAGAGAACCCTACAATTGCTTGTTTTTAATATGTAAGATTTATTAACTGGAACAGGATAATCGATTTTCTTCAAAATTGCTACATTTTCTGCACTTTTACTGGCGGTAATCCATGAATCCTTTGCTATAATGCAAATGCCCATAGCACTGTTTGGGGGAACAACGACACCAGCGAAATTGGTGAGTACCTGCTTGAGTTTATAAGTAGTTATAATAAGTGCAAGAATTATAAACCAAGGCAACAACCAACATTTTGGAATGCTGTTAGTGGGGAAGTCTTAGACCTCACTCTTAATAGTAAAAATATGGCAGCGTCTGTCTCATCAAACTAGCGCAACTCAGAAGAAGCATCTGTGTTGGACATATGCACATAGAATTCGACATTACTCAATAGGGCAAAGACTTCGGATTATTGGAATCCGTATAAACTTGAACTAACTTCCTCTAACAAATAATTGCGGAAATCCAAAAGGAAAACACTGCTAGGAAATGAATAGTCTCCCAGAGGCAGAACGCCTTCAAAAAGCTCTAACTAAGGAACACAATAATACGATCGCCACCACAAAGAAATCAAATGGTAATTATACTCAGCGTCTAGCTGAGACTTGCAGACTTCTGCTAGACACTCATTTTCCGGGCTGTAGAGCAAGCTATTATCTACTTCTGCAATAAAATAAAGCCTTGCAACTAAACTCACCACCATTGAAAGAGTGAAATTGGCGGTATCTACTTTTAGCTCTTACAAATCACCAAGACCAGATGTGGTCTAACCTTGTCCACTTCAACAAGGAAGTAAGTATATAGACCCAGTCTTCTCTAGACTCTACAGAGGCGTCGCTCTTACTGTGCCATATTTCCAGTAGATGGACAGAAGCTAAGGTCGTATATTTACCGTAGAGCGGAAACCTGATTAGATGGTAGTCATTTAGCACGGTTGTAGCCGGTAGTCACCTCGACCACCATAGAGATCGCGGTGCTTATGGCTCATAGCAATAATAATGTGCCTGAATCAAAATAAGAACAATGGAAATTATTCCTTCAATCAATCAACTCTGTTCGAAATTGTTCGTGCTTGCGATTTGCAGAGGTGATTACTTCCATTAATAAGATCAAGTCTTGAGTCTTTGGCAAAAGAATAAATCCCTCATAAAAAACGCATTCGGTAAACAAAACAAAAATAGATGAACGGCCTCAATTCATCATGATCGCATTATTCTCCACCTTTTCAGCGACTAAATCAGCATTTCAAGCGCCTCTTCTGTGCATTAAATTT
>NW_016181282.1:0-4697 GCF_001687245.7 Rhagoletis zephyria | reverse complement strand
TAAACATCGCCAACAAAGGGGCACACGCACCTCAGAGTAAAGCAATCCCCATCAAATTTATTTTTAAACGCTACTGAGGATACGTCAAACTAGCCTGAATGTATTTGTCACATACATATATTTACAGATACTAACACATGGAAACCCTACGCATGCGCAAAACGGACATTTGGCTCAAAACTATCTCCCTTTGATTGCTGCATCCAAAGACATTGCGCAGATAGGTTACTGCCAATATAGAAGTATTACATATATGTCCGAAACCGGCCAAACCAAATTTGACAAGAAATAACGGAGACACGTTCCAAAGTACATCGTATACAAACCCTGTCGGAAATAGCAACAACCAGTGACTTACATAAGTTGGCTATAGCTTTTTTTAATGTTAGTCCTCAACATTCACAATCGGCACATTCGCATTCAGAGAGTTCGCATTCGCAGTTGCGAAAGTTAAATACATATATGAAATCCGAAACATCGCGAACATCCATAAATATATATATACACTGGCCAAAAGTTATTGCTTGATTTTTCTTTTTTATGGCAAATACACCGATTGTAAGTAATTGGATTCAAGTTGAACATTTGAAAACATATTTGTACATATGTCTGGCCGTAGCTAAACGTGCAGAGATGCTTGTTGTTATTTGTTGGCTTCCAGCGGGTTCGAGTTCGAATGCCGTCAGAGGCCACATGTAACTTTTTGTTTTTTGCTAAATTTCAGAAGGCCGCGTTCAAATTCCGTTAGGTACAACTTGTTAAAATGGTAATAAAAATATTTTTTGTATCTCCGATTTATGAAAAAGAATATGTGAAGTGCAGAATATAAGCGTATTCAAACGAAAATATCGTAAACCAAAAATGTGTTTACTGCAAGCAAAAGTGTGGTTAATATTACAAATGATTCGGAGTTGTTAGTATTAAACAAGAATCACTTTGATTCCTTTTCAAGTCTGAATTTGCTAATATAAACCAATTTTTGGTTGATTTTTTTCTCAGTGCGTGTTCATCGAAATTCGCCCGGAAGAAAATGCAAATTCAACATTAATTTTGATTCTTCTTTTTCCTTTATGTTATCAAAAACAAAAACTTTGCAATGTTAATATCCGTTTCCATTAAATTTAACTTCCTGCCTGCATTTTAAAGGATCAACAGGATATGCTGGTTGCACCAGAGCATAAAACAACCTAAAACGAGTACTTGCAACTGTGTGTGTAGGATTTCATACAATAAACAACAAGTATACTAAAAAAACATGGATGCTCATAATTTTTTCGCGAATCTCTTCGATTTGGCTTTCCATTTTAGTTTTGTGGCGAAAAAAAAAAAAAAAACAAATAAAAGCACACATAAATAAAACTGAAGACTCACTACCAAAGGCTTCCCTCGTGCCTTGCCCAGCTGTTTGCGTTCGCATGACTGTCTCTCTAACTAACAGTCATCGCACTAAGCTGCTGTTTGAGCGCATCGAAAGCGTATTTCGCGAATATTTTTACAGAGCTTTATTTAGTGTCGAATATCGAAAGGGAAACAGCGCACCTACATTATATACATACTTATATGTATATGGATATTCTCAACTGTAAGAGCAAAGCCTGTGGTAGTGAAGATGGCTGTACAAAATATTGTAGCGTCGAGTACGCATTGAGCAGGCAGCGAGTGAATGATCCGCAGATGGAAAACAAATCCAAGCGCATAGGCAAATTTGGCTCAAGGGATATGCAATGAATGCGAAATGCGGCGTTTAGGTGCTGATAGTGTATGGGTATGGGTATGCTTGGGAGTGGATTTCAGTGAACCAAGCAGAAATATATGTAAATACAACCCTGCAGTAAAATTTAGAGACAGTCTGTTAAAGCGCTAGTTCCGCCCTATACATTTCAGAACTAACTCTGAACTGGTGCAAACTTTTGGTGTGCTAGTTGCGCTTTGTTGAGAAGTAAATGCACAAATTCTCACTTCTCATACAATACTAAAATAGCTCAGCGGGAAGACCTCCGACTCTAACATCGTTGGTAGCGAGTTCAAATCTCGGTGGAGGCAGTTGTAATTTTCAGATTTAATAAATTTAAATTGTTGATGCCGGCTAAAAATTGAAGAGAAAATGATCAAATTTAATATAAATAAAATAAAAGAATAAAAAAACTTCAATTAAATGCAATCTGTAAAAGAACAGAAAAAATTAAAAAATATCATAAAATTAAATAATCAAAATTTTTTCATAAAAAACTTATTGTCGCAGATCTGTCCAAAATGGAAACAGTTCAGAAAAGAAAAAATTATCCAGTAACCTAGTTTTAAAATTTTTTCTCATAAAAAACATATTGTCCCAGAACTTTCGATAGTGCAACCAGTTCAGTTCATGCAGATGCGGGCAATCTCCACTTCGTAGGACATCGCCATGTAAAAAGAGACAGTTGAAAGCATTGCGTTGGGATAGATCGAGAGCCAGTACCACCTCTTAAAGAGCTAGTTCTGCGCTAGTTCTGAACCAGCGCGATTTANCATAAAATTAAATAATCAAAATTTTTTCATAAAAAACTTATTGTCGCAGATCTGTCCAAAATGGAAACAGTTCAGAAAAGAAAAAATTATCCAGTAACCTAGTTTTAAAATTTTTTCTCATAAAAAACATATTGTCCCAGAACTTTCGAAAGTGGAACCAGTTCAGAATAAGTTCGAAAGTTCTGCAGATGCGGGCAATCTCCACTTCGTAGGCCATCGTCATGTAAAAAGAGACAGTTGAAAGCATTGCGTTGGGATAGATCGAGAGCCAGTACCACCTCTTAAAGAGCTAGTTCTGCGCTAGTTCTGAACCAGCGCGATTTATTGCAGGGAAATTTATGTATGTATGTACATACATACATATGTATGTACTATATTTGCAAGTATGAGTTGAGACGCAAGTGTTTCGAATGTTTTTCTTATGTTTATTTTCGCAATGGATCGTCATTTTCTGTTCGATTTGTGATGATATTAACGCACACTTGTCGCATACGCGATTTTGCATAAATGGATATTCGCACTGTATACACCATTAAGATGATAAGAATAGGTTAAATATGTATCGCAAATGTTGATAATTCACTGCGTTAGAAATTGACGTGCACACTTCGCATGCTTCAAGTCATGGTGGGCAATGTGGAAACTATGTCTGCGCACAGTGATTCGAATAGCACAAACTAGCTGCACAAAAGTTGTCAATGAATTTTTATATTATAATTATTCCAAGTATAAGCAATTTATTGCTTTTATAAGAAAAACGGAGACGCGTGTTGTTTAATTTCATGTTGTGGACTTATTGCTATTTTGCATGTCGTTGTTTTACAGAGCTGTGCTTACTTTATTTGCTATTTATTAGTGTGAAAGTAGTATGTCCCCAACTGGCCCCAGTCTATAGGTTCTAAATATAACAGTTTCTATCTGCACAATTCTGTACAACTATTTTTTTTTCTTGGGCAAAGATTTTGATAGTTGATCGTACTTAATTGAGGCTTCTAAATTCAATGGCGTCCCCGATTTGCCAGATTGGATTCAGTTCTCGAGGAAAGGGAACTTGAAAATTTTCACTTTTTTTAATAACTCTCTCAGCTGTAAAGTTATATTTCCAAAATTTTGCACGTGGCTGTTTTTAACTTTACTATTTCTGAAAATCATCGAAATCGGTTTACTATAATATATAGCTGCCATGCAACTGCTTATTTATCAATATTTTATATGAACAATCAGTTTTATGGGAGCTACATATATCGAGCTGGATGATTTTAGGAAATAATTAAAATAATATTCAAAAACAGTCACGTGCAAAATTTTCGTAAAATAACCTTAAAACTGAAAGATTTATTTAAAAAAAGTTAACATTTGAGTAAATTTTTAAGTACCGTTATCTCGAAACCTGGAGCCAATCTCGCAAACCATGGGACGCCATTAAGAAGGCCCCAATTAAGAAACATCAGCTACTTATTAGAAGCTTTGCTTAAATTTTCAACTTTCACAGTGCAATTAATCTGAATAAACAAAGATTTTATTTTATTTATTTTATCATAAACTGCATGTTTTATTTAATCTTATGGTTAGGTTAGGTTAGGTTATCTCGGCCGCCCTCATCCCACACACAGGCCCTTGTGATGCCACATTAGGGACTCCTGTCTAATGTTTTAAATTTTTTTTCTCGAGTCCATAGGATGGTAACTCTTTTATTTTTAGTCAAAATCAGATTCATCAGCGGTTTCGGAGTATTTAAGAACATAGACACTTACATACATACATATTATATAAACACGTATACATTAGAGTGGCCTTTTTGTTGTATGAAAAATTTGAAATGCATGAATCCAAAAGTTTTCGCACAGAATAATGTGAGGTTGGGGATATAAATAAATACGTTATTAGTTTAAAAGCCTTCAGGTGATTCCTAGATGTTCCGGATTGAGCTTTTTCGACCAAAAATGTCGAAATTATACCAATTTCTTTTATTTTGTATTTCTTTTTTTTTAAGTATATATTAGAAAAATTCTACATTATGCTTTATTTAAAATGATATTATATATTATTATTATTATTAGATATTAAATGATACACTGATATAATTAATGATTTCATATGTTTCACAGCTTTAATATTATCGTGCACCATGGTTTTTCAATCGATGTCAGACTTTTTGAGCACTTTAAAAAGGTAAATGTATTCAGTTTTCA
>NW_016181281.1:0-6352 GCF_001687245.7 Rhagoletis zephyria | reverse complement strand
TTATTGTGCTTGCCACATAAAAGCAAAACGTTCAAAACGGACTAAAATTGCGGCTTTCCACTTAGTGTTACATGTGTATATCTTGGCAACCGCTGCACCGATTTCTTCCAAACTTGGAACAGTTATTGGCCTTGGTACAGGATACCAAATGGCCGAAAATTTTAAAAATCGGACAATAACCACGCCCACATCCCATATAACGGTAATTTGGAGAAATACGAAATCTTCGATAAATCCGTAAATATTGAAGCTAATTTATTCAAAATTGATGCTTGCAACAATTCTTTATCAGGAAATACGCTTATCATAAAATTTTGGAAAATGGGCGTGGCACCGCCCACTTATGATCACATATATGTATCTCGGTAACCGTTCTACCAATTTGTACCAAACTCGGTATGGTTATTGTGCTTGCCACATAAAAGCAAAACGTTCAAAACGGACTAAAATTGCGGCTTTTCATATAACGGTAAATTTTAGAAATGCTCGAAACGTCAATATTTCGAAATTTAAGGACGCTAATTTATTCAAAATTGATACACCCCGGCTTACCATGTAGCGGTAGCTTTCGGAAAGGTGAAAAGGCATATATGTAATACTTGCGCCGGGTATTTAATGTTCGGCCCCGCCCGAACTTAGACTTTCTTACTTGTTTTTCTTTATATGATGGTTACTTTTCGAGTTGTGGGCTTTCAAAGAATAGTAAAAATTAAAATTAGGCTTTTTCTAAAGTATTTTTTCGTATTGAAAAAGATTCAAAAAATTTTTAAACTTGCGATTTTATGAGAAAATTTCTCGCTTTTTAAAATGCGAAATCAATTTTTCAAAAAAAAAAAAATAAAAATTTTTGTTATACCATACCGGAAGTGAAAATTTAAAAACAAAATTTGAGAAACTTCGACCAATTTTTTTTTCTTCAAAATATAGCCTTAGGTATAATTACAATACCCCAAAAGTTTTAAGAGTGTTATCTGCATTATTTTGGGAGGTACGTAAATTTGTTCACATATACCTCGCACTAAGTGCAGTTAAGTCAACATTTAGGCTTTAGCTGTTATTCCTTATTGCCACAGATATATGCATCAGGGTTGTCCAAAAATACACAGAGGGATCAACTTCTTAGAAGGATAACGAAATTCGTATTTTTTTTTTTTGACATCGAAAATATGAGAAAGCAATTAATAAAATTTTAAAACTAAATATTGGTCATAATCTTATCGCTACCTAAAGGTGAACAGGTTCCAAGTCCCATTCTTTTTCAAAATTTAGTTTTTGATGAGTGATAGTTAACGCGAAACTATATCAATTTTTTGTCTCTCCTAGACAAAATCAAAAAATGGACTTGGCACTTTTTCACGTTATGGTTATGGTTTGAAAAACTCCTTTTTAACGATTTTATAGTAATTCTACGAAAACATGTATTTTCGTAGTATTGTTGTAATGCTCAATTCGAATATGCCTTAAAATTTATAGTTTGACAGTTGACAGATGTCAAATCAACTGCCAATTTTTCTAAAATTAAGAAAATATTTTTGAAAATACCACTGATTACGTTCTCTGACATGATGATCGCGAATTTTATGTCAAATTAAAACTTTGACAGTTGACAGCTGCCAAATGGACTGCGAATTTTTCTAAAAATAAGTCAATATTTTTGAAAACGCCACTTGTTAGGTTTTTAGACATGATTAATACGAATTTCATGTCAAATTCAAACTCTGAGAGTGACAGTTGTCAAATAAATTGTTAATTTTTCTAAAAATAAGTAAAAATTTTTGTAAAATGCTACTAGTGAGCGCTTTAGACACGCTAGTCACTGCCATCCTAAATAAAAGCGTCAGCGATAGCTGGCTGTCAAAAAATTCTCATGCCAATACAATTTGTATGAAGCATACCGAAACAACGCGGCGTCAACGCCGACNATACGAATTTCATGTCAAATTCAAACTCTGAGAGTGACAGTTGTCAAATAAATTGTTAATTTTTCTAAAAATAAGTAAAAATTTTTGTAAAATGCTACTAGTGAGCGCTTTAGACACGCTAGTCACTGCCATCCTAAATAAAAGCGTCAGCGATAGCTGGCTGTCAAAAAATTCTCATGCCAATACAATTTGTATGAAGCATACCGAAACAACGCGGCGTCAACGCCGACCGGTTGGAAAATCCGATTTTGACAGGGCGTTAGGAAGTGAAGTTGGCTGCAGAAAACGGCGAATGTGTAATTTTTGTCTTTCATACAAACAAACCTATGCTTATTGTTGCTGTTATTTCTGTATTTGACGTAGCGTTGACATTTTTGTTTAGGTATGGCAATTCGACGTTAACGCTAGGCTGACAAACGCTCCCCCAACGCTTTCTGAAATATTAAGGTTTTTCGAAAGGGCTGAAACGGGAAAAACACTCTTTTAACAATTCGCCCTTTAGGCTGAGTTACAGGCCTTTTTTTATCCGATTCCGTCCCAATTTTAAATGTTCAATTTCCATCCCTGATATGGACTATATATAAAGCGATTTGATGACAATGCAAAGGAAGCACCACGAAACTAATTGAAAGAAGCTCAAATGGATTAAGTGACGACGAATAAGGCCACATTGTGGTGAGGGACACAAAACCACAAATCTCCGACAACCACTGATAAGAGATAAACACATATGGACATACAAACGTATGCGTATTCATATATGCAGTAACATACATGCATATAACCTGGTTGGAAGTGGAAGGCCATAACCAAACACAAATAAACGCAGCCACGGACATTGTACATACTCGTACGTATAAACAAAAATGATATCCTTGGGCGCGTGGCAAGCTACCCAGTAAGCAAATATTGATGTTGAAGTTGAAAGTAGTGGGAATATTGCTGATTGAGAGCTGAACTGTTAAAATTGCAACAAACATACTTTCGAGTTTTTCGAGTTTAAGGGAATCACCCTGGAGCTTGGCGCTCTTGGAGCAAATAGCTACAAAAATTAAGCACTGCTTACTAACTATTAAACATACATATGTATTTGAATTAAGGTTTAGGTTTTGTTTTAATTATACGAAAAATGTATTGGGGCTTATTCATAGCCAAAATAAAGTCGACTCTAAAGCTAAAGGCAGCTTTTTGGCATAATTTCCAATATAATAGCTGTCAAAAAAGCTGCAACTAACTTTAGAGACAACTTTATTTCGACTATGAGTGTGTTTGTCGGATACAAATGTTCAATTCACAGTACCAGTAAAGTAAATATGTTAGCGAGTCAACTTTCAACACGCTACTAAGGCTTCTTTCGTTATTCGCTCGCACTACCCAAATCGTCAGAAAATATATAAATACATAACACTCACAGATTTTGGTATATATGATTGATAAGCGTAGTATTGTTGTATGGCGTAAACTTTAAAAGCTTAAATAAACTACTCTTTTTTAACACTGCGAAAATTCATAGTATGACCTTGATGGTACTTTGCGAACCCTCTTAATATACTTTTTAGGCGTTTAAAGTTTATGAGATACAACAATACGACACTTACGACACCGTTGTGAATACCCCAGATATGCATATTAAAATGCACGTCCTCTAAAAATCTTAAAGTGCTAGTATCAAAAACAAGGGAGTTATGCCACTTTTTTTTAAAAAGTCCATCCGAAGTTTTTGATTCAGTTTTTATAATGTTTTTTGCTTCTTCTGTAAAATAGAAAATTTGCCGGTTGGGGCTTTTGTGAATTAACGTATGTATGTGTATTGTAATATATATCTAAATATGGGGGAAATCTTTTTCAGCTAAGGCTTGGGGAAAATGAACTGGAAAGTCAATTCAAAATTTAGAATATGAAGTTTTTGTCTACTTCATTAGGCTCTAACGGTTTTTGATTTATAATGAAAAACCAGAGCTCTAATGGCCAGAGGAAAATTAAGATTTTTTGAACAAATTACCTCAAAATATTGGTTTAGCTTTTTCTGGAAGGCGGCGGAAAAATCAATCAATTTTGAACTATACAAATAATACCCTTTTGAAGAGAGTGTTCAATATGTATCACATGAATAAATGAACAAAAAGGCTAAACTTGCTGAATGGCCCTTTTCGATTCGCCAATCACATAGCAAGTAGTCCCTACAAGACATTGCTGGGCACTTTAGGCAAAAATTCTCACACATTTACACTTTTGTTTTTGTAGTACGGCATAAATGAGTAGTTTGACTATTAGTACTGAGGACTTTCTGATGACAACATTGAGGGGAAAGTACTCAATTTTTTCCCATGGCCTGAACGAAAATGAGGACTTTGATAAGCACTTTGATGATTAGGGGTAATGATAATATGAGTACTCATATGATACTCAGCTGTCTTGTAGGGGTGAGTCGAACTTTAACTACACGCACTTGTGTACGTCTCTGCTCGCTAAATTTGTTGTCGCTTATCCATAAAATTTTCGCCAGCCGCGAAATATCGAATCGTAAAACGCTAATATGAGTAAATGGAAAATTCGAATAAACGATGAGTATTCGTTTAGAAATCAGACATTGCCAATGTGAAAACAACGTCCGATACTCTCTACTTATAAGTTTTTTTTTCGCTTAGTGGGATTATGTATATGTACATATATGAATGTTGCTTGCACTATTCTGTTTAGAAATGATAAGGGAACAGGGCGATATGTACTCGCGTTAAAGCTTTTGCTTTCGGCTCACAGCAGAAAAAGCTTACCTTTTAACACAACTGTTGCTTTTGTATTACAACTCTCACGTGATAAATTGGCTTGGTAGTGGCTTGATTACTTGAGCGAGCACACAAAGGTCTAGCTCGCTTCAGTTGACTGATAACAGCGGCAGGACTCAAACAGGTTGTCGGAAAGTGTCGTTCGTCGAAGTAATAGCAGCGAATGTTTAGCAAAAATTTCTCAATGAAAAGGAATATAAATAACAAATACGACAAAAAGCGCGGCAAAATTTTACTTATCGCGGTTGTAAGCGAGTGTTAGCTGTAATAAACAAAAATTGGAGAAGTTAAAAACAAGTGGAAATGTCTTAGTACTAGCAATAGGAATTTTGAAACGAATGCATGGAGCATCCCTGTACCTACACATTTATAAAAATATATTACATAATGAGAATTTAATTATACTTATGTGCGCATTGAAAATTATTGAAGTATGAACACCACAAGCACCTACTATGTAAGGTCAGCGACAAATACAACAAATGACCAGAGTATTGATTGGACTCAGGTGTTTGAAGTGGCTACAACAGTGAACTCACACACAGGTAAAGCAGTGTAACGGGTAAAGCAATACAAAAGAAATATGCTTGCAGATTCATAATCCTTGACAGCTGCATATGTACTGGTGTACATATGTTCATTAGACTGTACCAAAAAAAAAAACAATTTTATTAGTTTTGTATTACAAACTATCCGAATAAAATTTTGTGCAATCGGAACACGGCAACCCGTGTTTTGCAAATTTACTCATTTTACTTCAAGATTTTTAAGTTTGAATGCATTTTGAAGTATCTTAGTTTAATCCTATGATAATATATATGAGGATATTAAAGGACACAAATTTCAAAGAATGTCTTTAAAATTTTTTAATTAATACTTCCAAATTTGCTCCTCAATCAACCCGAGAGGACTTGTCGAACATTAAAACCCTTTATTTTTAACCGACTTTAAAATATGAGAAGGTTACCAATTCGTCGGAATATTTTTTTGTTTTTTTGCTTTTTTTTTTTGTATGTATGTTACCGCATAACTTTGGACTACGTCAACCGATTCTTCTTTCTCTATCGGAAAGGTAGTATCTCCGAGGTGGTCTCATACTAATTTGGTTTAGATCCGATCACTGAATCATGAAAAAGTAACCGTTATTTATATGAGAATTGAAGTCGGTTGTGTTTTTAGCTTAAAAATTACTTGTGTTTATTTAATATTATAAAAAGCTGTATTTTTAAGCAGGAAAAAAATTTGTTATAAAAGTTGAATTTAATAATTGCATGTGCATCATACGCTCTATCAAACTAATTAAAAAATGTTCTACAATTGCAAAATTTCAGGACATACACAAATTATTCGACTAGAAAAGATATCATTTTGCTTAAATATACAGATTTACGAAAACTGCGTTCAAATATGGGAAACATATTGGATTTTTCGCATTTTCAAAGTTTTCATGGACGATTGAATTAAGGCTACCACAACGTTAAAGGCACAAATTTTTTTCCATATATTTTTGGGTCAGTCTAATGTTCATATGTATGTATGTGTCTGATTAGTGTTTGTGTGGTCCATCATTATTCAGTGGCATTTTTCTTGCTGCCACTTTTTTCAATTTATGCAGTTTCTAGCGAACTTACACCGCATTTGTTA
>NW_016181280.1:0-6353 GCF_001687245.7 Rhagoletis zephyria | reverse complement strand
GAATCTCTATAAGATTTTCGGGTATGCAGTTTTGTAGCCCATTCAATTTCAATAAAGTGCAAGTTTCAAGTCGCTAAAAGTTACCGTTGATTTGTTAGAATTTTTTTTGTGGAAGGGTTGCGCATTTTCTCCCAAACAAAATGCTTGTGAACTTTGTGCTCACACGAGCGCCTTAGCATATGCAACGGATTTGTGCCCATTAGCGGCAGCACAGTTAGTGAATCGCACAATCGTTACTGCAAACAACAAAAATTGTTAGCTTACAACTCGACAAAACGCATTGTTAAAAGTTAGTGAATCGCGCTACTGATCATTGTATCATGAAGATATTAACGATAATCTTAAATTTTTATATGAGAATTGAAATCGGTTTTGTTTTTGCTTAAAAATTACTTGTTTGGTTTAAGGTTTAATTGTTTTAGAAAGAAATATACACTTTTTGAATTTCATTTAATATTTGGAACCATATTTTATATTTTTTTTATTTAATTTTTAAGTAATGTTTTCTTTTTTGTTTGTTATGTTTTCCTTTTTTAATAAAAATTATTTTTAATTGTAAAATTGCGCTTTAAAAATAAAAATATATATATTTTTTCTTATAATTTCGCTTAATTTGTATTAATATTTTTATATGTTATTGCTTTATTTCAATTTTATTTATTTGTTCTTTTTTAATCTAATTTTCTTTTATATAGTAGTTTTTTTTTGTTTAAAAAAGTAAAATAAATATTTTTTTGTTGATTTAATTTAATTTAAAAAAAACATATTTCTAAAAGGCGAACGGAGACAGTAAAGAGCTTTCAAGATAGTTCCCAAAAGTCTTTCGAAACACTGTGGTGAGTTGAAAGACAGTTGCCACAATTGCCATGTTAAAGTTTTCTCTATGTAAGAAAGATCCATTTAGCAAAAAAAACAAGAAAATGATAATTAAGAATGCCAGCTATACCTA
Organism: Rhagoletis zephyria; assembly: GCF_001687245.7. NCBI lineage: Eukaryota > Metazoa > Arthropoda > Insecta > Diptera > Tephritidae > Rhagoletis > Rhagoletis zephyria. The sequence goes on along the minus strand of NW_016181280.1, from coordinate 5,404 downwards.
CTCATTCTAAACACTGTACTAAGTATAGCATACATACATATATATGTATTTCTGTGGCATTTATGACAAGTGTGCTGCGGCGCGCACTCAACACTGATGTGTTGCATTAAGTGCACAGCTTGCGTGCTACTCGATTTAATAGCACAACAACAAGAACAGCATGCGTTTAGATTAAGAGAAGGCATTTAAATTTTGAGCATACTTTCCAACGATATATCATAATATTGAAGTTGCACAATTGGTGCTTGCCACGCCGCATGCCACTCTAACTGCCACAAAGTTGTCAGCTACCGGTGGAGTAATGCTTTCACTGCTCCGTTAAGGTGTATTGGCGGTGATAACGAACCACTTGTCCCGCATCCCAATAGACGTTTCTTTCCAGATACAATGATGAAAGAAATAAAAAATGTTGCAGGCTGCATTGAGCCACCGGAGATGAATATGCAGCAAATATGTGGTTACTAAGTATGAAGCAAACACATTTGTGCACATATTTATATGCACATATGAAAAACTATGTAATAGTAATAAGTTGCAACAAGTTTTGTTTGGCTTAAATGCTGTAGTTGTTTGTCTATTTACTTAAAGTATTACTGCTGCTGTCGTTATATGTATGTAGATGTTTGCCACTTGCTATTATGTACTCGCAGTCCGCCTCATCTCCCGCACAGTGATGCCAGACATTCTCTGTTAAATATCCCACGGAAATGGGGAAAAAATCCCTCAATTACCCACATCTTGAAAATTTATCCCACAAAATTCCCAACGAATTTAAACATATACATGTTTCAGTAGTAAAGAAGTAAAATTCATATAAAATAATAATAATAGTTTGGCGCTTACACATATGTGCTTTTCCTCCAATTTGTGGCGGTCCCCTTGATGTTGTCACACAAAGGGGAGGGACCTACAGTTTTACGCCGACTCCGAATGGCGAGTGTATTTTTATGAGAAGCTGTTTTTCATGGCAGGAATACACTCGGAGGTTTGCCATTGCCTGCCGAGGGCCGACCGCTGTTAATGAAAAAACCCATTTTTCTGCATTTTTTTCACTCATTCATTTTTTCACTTTCATTTTTTTGCTCACTCTCTAAGGGCCTAAAAGAATTTTTTGGTGACTTTAAAATTGAAGCACATTCATGTGCTATTTAACATTTCATCAGATAATTTGTTCCGCTTTTTACATGAAACACCAGTTACAACTGAAAAGATTCTTTCTTACTCAGCGCTTGACTTGGTTAACGTAAGAAAATTTTCGAAATTGTCCTTATACTTTTTAACAATTATATACCATTTCACTCCATATCACATCTTCAGAACGATTAATTACGTAAGAATGTCGAATATTCTTTAATTTTGATCAATTATGCAACAATAACTGCGTCAAAAGAAAATCCCTTATTTATATAAAATGTCCCTTTTTCCCTTTTAATAATTTTAGATGCAAAATATCCCTCAAATAGGGAAATTACCCACAATCTGGCATCACTGCTCCCGCATGACTGATACATATAGACTTTTGTTATTTTAGTTGTTGTTAGCACCGAGCATGACATAGTTTTCAACAGTCGAAAAACAACAACAGATTCACCTGTTTGTTTTTAATTGTTACTTTGTTGTTATACATACATAGCAAGTGTGGCTACACTCATCAACAATGTCCATGCCAACCGACAGTGGCCATGACTTCAGCGGCTGCTCGAGTATGTTGCTCTAACCATTTAAATCACCTGTAGTGTAGACTGCAGCATCTGATCGCGCTGCTTGCAGCCACTTTGTTGTTGCTGTTGTTGTTGTTGCTGTAACCATGTTAAATGCTGTGTTGTTTTATATGTAGAGGTTGTTGCTTTGACACTATTTATTGCTATTGCAGCGATTCGTATTTGGGCTCTTCTACACAAAATGTACTTTGGTTGGTCGCTCCGCACTCCGGCTGCCGGCTTCTGGCTGCTTGTGTTTATTTATGGACTGCTTGCTGCTCGCCACTAACAGCAACTTTTGGAGTTCAATGTCTAACAGTTTGCCGTAATAGACAAACAGAGAGTACGACTGACAGCCTGTACGCCGATCCTCTGTAGCCCCAAGTTGCACTCTTCGGCAAGTAGGTATGCACATACATAAGTGCAATAACTCTGTAGAGGCGTTCGTAGTTCGGTTGCATCTTCTTGCCTATCAAATGTTCCACTTATTCGCTTGAAGCTATGAGTGCAACTTGTATTTCTTTGCCTATTTTTGTTTGATTTTCATTTTAGCAGCCTCTTGCATTGCCTGCAACTTGTTTGTATATGTTGTTGTTGTTGCTCTTTTTATTGAGTGTATGAAGTTTTTATATCCACTTTTATGTGTTTGCATCTCTACACTTTAGTGTCGGTTCCAAATCAGCTGTGCAAACATTAAATAGCCGGTATGTCATTGGCGTTATGTTTAACTACATTTTAGTATAATAAAGTGCAGGTTTCAACTTGCTAAAATTCCGTTGATTTTTGATAATTTTTAGCTGACGGTGTTACGCATTTTTTCCCATAAAAAATTTTTTCGAACATACATACATACTTTGTATGGAAAAAGTGCGTGGCACTGTCATCAAAATAAAGCCAAAAATCAAGGCGATATTAAAGCAACTGGAAACTTACTTACACTTTATTGTACTAAAATTTAGTGGGATACAAAACCGTATACTCAAAATCATTCTAGAGAAGGGGTGTCAAAGAACCGCAATTTGAGAGATTTTTCGAAGCTATTCGTTATTAAAGTCGACTAATGTCGTATTCGAAAAACTTAATTAGTCAATAAACTGACTACTCCTAACCTAGCTTCGAGTTCTGAAAATAAATGGAATGGAATTTCATTCTAAGGTCCATCTGCGTACTAAATGCTTTTCATTACTGAGGTAAAGCCCTTTTTCATTAATAAAATGAACTAGTGAACCCACACGGCGTTAAAACGCCCAAGATAGAATTTCAAAAACCTACAAACTATTCCAAATGTTAGTCAGTGTATAAGCGATTCGAGTGTCATATTTCTTCTAACTCGGTGCTGCCGTTTCGCAAATTTTAAATCACCATGTACTGATAAAAAGTTTCTAATTTCAAAAAATAAAACCTTATCGCACATCCAGAGGCCAAGGTCTTTATTTTGACCTCTCATATTTGACCTCTCTCAGAAGTAAACAGGCAAGTTATACAATTTATTTCCGAGTGAACTTCTGCAAAGTTAAATTTGAGTTCGAAGCGAATTTGATTTAAATTTACTCGGAAGTGAGCTGCAAAACCTACCTGAAAGCCTTTACAAACCCATTTCGATTGATATGTATCCTTTAAAAAATCATTTAATTTATTAAATAATTTGAAAGCAGCTTAAAAAACACGTGGCAACTCTCCCAAATTTATAAGAGAAATAAAGCCTTTCCAATCCCATTACGACTGACACCCATAATTTTACTTTTTAAATAATTTGAGTTTTTCAATATGTGGCAACCCTCTTCAAACACCTTAAAAATATTCCTAGTCTTAGAACTAAGGCAGAGTGCTTAATTTAAGTTTAGTTGGATTTTTTAAACAGGTGGCAGCCCTTCTAAATATATTTTAGAAATAAAGCCTTTTTAAAATCATTTCGATGATACCCATCTTATAATAATTCTTCCAACATATTATAAACACGTGGCGAACCTCTTCTGAAATTCTAAATATTCAAACTCAAGTTTTCTTAACACTCTTTTGCTTTATTATTCGATCAACTTGCATAAGAGTTAATTAACCCTCTGGCAACCCTCTTCAAAAGTAGTTTCGCGCTAAGATACTATTAAACATCCTTCGTCGGACACTGCGATACATATTTTAATTAACTGATGAATGAAGTTGAATTTCATTTTTTAAACATGTGGCAACCCCACGAAATATAGTTTAAAAACAAAAATTTTTCAAGCCCCATTCGATTGATAGCCACATTTTAATAATTCATTTAACTAATTTAATAATTTGAATCTAATTTTAAAACCCGGTGGCAACCCTCTTCCAACACCTTAAAAATATTCTAAGTGCCCAAACTAAAGACTTCTTAACACTCTTTTGCTTGACATCCATATTTTGATATTTCATATTACTTGTGGATAAGTTAGCTAAATTCGACATTTTAAGCAGGTGGCAACCCTCTTCAACCCCTTTTCAAATGGCACCCATATGTTGAAACAAATTTCTCCTAACAAATTCCCTTAATTCAAATTGAATCCGATTTTTTAAACAGGTGGCAACCCTTCTAAAGTTAATTTAAGAAACAAGGATTTTCAAAGCCCATTTTGTAATAATGAATTGTACTTTATAATTTGAATATATTTTTTTTAAATGTGGCAACTCTTTTCAAAAAAGTAAAACCTTATAACGTATCTGCAGTCCACGCCTTTTAATTTGACACCCCGGTTTGGAAAATCGAACGAACGATGCGGTTATGATGGCATTGCTCATTAAATAATTCAAATTCAATTCTTCTACAGGTGGCAACTCTGTTCGAAAAAATAAAACCAGTTTGCACATCTACAGGTCAAGCGCTTTAATTTGACACGCGGTTTTGCATTATGTTGATACACGGTTTTGTACTTTAAACGGCGATTTGTATTCTCAACAAAAAGTTCGTTAAAAAAATCATAAAATTTTTCTATATCAGATACCTAATGGACCAAAACCGTCTAGTCTCAATTTTCTCGTGTCAATTGCACTTTCTTTTTAGAAATCAAAATTAACAAAAGTATAATTTTTTCAAGCGAATTAAAAATAATGACAATAAACTATCTCCCTTAAGAGTTGGGGAAATATGAAATCGTATTCCTACCAATTCACATTTAATCTGTAAAACATGAATTCCCACACGTTTTAAGATTATCTGCCAGCATTGGTGCTTCATCTTCGGCACAGCATAATCTTAAGCACGAATCAGCATCCCTTTCACCAGCACCAGAGTCCGGGCTTCCTACCTTCCATCGATCCTTTCACCGAAACGGTAGCACCACAATTCACTTACTCATGCAGAGGTGTGCTCCTTTTCTGAGTAACACAAAACGAAGGCGTTGGAACGTCATTCAGTTCAAATTGCATAATCATTAGCATTCGGTTAAGTGCAACATTGGTATGCAGAGCACGATTTCGCTGATTGCGCGCTCAAGCTATCTGTACTGTCGCTGTACAGTGTCATCTTGCTATGCACACATGTACTTTTGTGCATAAGCCTCGATGTGGGTATACATAGGTATGTATGTATGTCCAACGAAATACGTACATATGTATAAGAAACTGCATATCCTCCGATACTAAATAATATTGAAATTAGTCCCTATATCTGAGTGTATGTACAAATGTAGGTACATATGTATGTTGATTAATATTAAGGGAAGTGTGTAGGTATGCCAATGTAG
>NW_016181279.1:6222-6353 GCF_001687245.7 Rhagoletis zephyria | reverse complement strand
TGAAAAATCACCATCTCTATCGAAAGCCAGAAACCAGAAATCGAAAAAACGAACATAAAAGTGCATAAATTCATGGAATCAATAAATTTATTTTTACTGAGTCTTATTTAAAATTTTTTCTTAGGTACTTT
>NW_016181279.1:0-6073 GCF_001687245.7 Rhagoletis zephyria | reverse complement strand
GCCAGAAACCAGAAATCGAAAAAACGAACATAAAAGTGCATAAATTCATGGAATCAATAAATTTATTTTTACTGAGTCTTATTTAAAATTTTTTCTTAGGTACTTTCGAAAGTTGAGCGCATCTTGAGTTGATAGCACTTTTTATTAAACAAGTAGATTTTAAGGAAAGAACACAACGGGCTTCAATTCTTATATTCAAATTTAGGGGTACCGTTAATTTCTTCATGATCCAGTCATCGGATCTCTAAACCAAATTACGGGACGAACCTTGAGGTACCATCTTTCTACAAAAAAATTATTATTGAAATCGGTTCACGTGGTCCGGCGAATTGATAACCTCCCCTTTTTTTAAAGTCGGTTAAAAGTGTTTGAGTTCTGTTAATCTTATGTAAATAAAGTGCAGTTTATGAATTTTAAAACGTTTATTTATTTATTACATACTGTACATAAAGCTTGCATAAATATATTTTAAAGAGCGTATTATCTGAAGAAAATGTTCAGTATTTTCCGGTGTTATATCTTCAGAAATATAAAACGCCCCCTAAAATAAATTCCTGGGTGCATTTTCTACAAAAATTCTTCTTGGCAATTTCGGCAATATCTATGTGAGTGAAAAAAAAAATATTTGTTGCATCCGAAAGTATAGATTTTTCTTTTTATTGATCCGTTTTTATTTCACTCCGCATACGTTATGCTACAAACAAGGAACAGTCCAGCGCCCTCGCCTTGGTCTGCAGGCGATAATTTTTAGAATGCGTGGCATGGTTAAGAGCATATCCAAGTCAAAAACGAAAGCACACACTAACATAGATATCGATATCGATAACAAAATCGATAAAAATATCGATGGCAAAAGCGATAAAAATATCGATAATAAAACCGATAAAAATATCGATAACAAAAGCGATAACAATATCGATAGAAAAACCGATAAAAATATTGGTAACAAAACCCATAAAAATATCGACAACAAAATCGATACATATGTATATCGATAATAAATTTGATAAAAATATCGACAACAAAATCGATACATATATCGATAGCAAAATCGACAGCAAAATCGATAAAAATATCGATCATTATATCGATAAGTTCCGAAAATATCGATAGCAAAATCAATAACAATATCGATAACAAAATCGATAGAAATATCCATAACAAAAGCGATAATAATATCTATAGCAAAATCGTTAACACAATCAATAAAAATATCTATAACACAACCGATAAAAATATCGATGACAAAATTTAATAAAATATGGACAATAAAATCAATAAAAATATCAACAACGAAATCTATAAAAGTATCGACAGCAAAACCCACAAAAATATCGATGACAAAATCGATAACAAAAGCGATAAAAATATCTATAAGAAAATCGATGAATAATCGATAATAAATTCGATAACAAAATCAATAAAAATATCGATATCAAAATCGGTAAAATATGTCGATAACAAAATCGATCAAAATATCGATGATTATGTCGATAAGTTTCAAAAATATTGATGGCAAAACCAACAATATTATCGATAAAAATTTCGATAGCAAAGTCGATAAAAAAGGGAAAATATCGATTATTATATCGATAAGTCCCGGGAATCCTGAAAATCTCTAAACTCTATATCCTTTTTTCTACAACTACGTTTATTTTATTCTTTCTTCCTCTGTCTTCATCTATACTTTTATCGGTATCCTCATTCTCATCTCATTTTTTATATTTATCTTTGTTTTTGTTTTTATGATTATCATATTCTTCATATACATATTCCCCTTCACCTTTGCCTTTATATAAGTAAAATGTTTAAATTTACCTTGGTCTTCGTTTTTGCCTTTATCTTTACGCAACTTTGTTTTTGTTTTTACTTTTACCTTTGAATTTTTTATTAAAGGAAACAAAAACAAAATAGTACGAGCGGTTTTCGAGCATTTTGGTAATAAAAAAATTCAAATTTTTGCCTTAGAATGCGCAATATTTGTTGAATTTATATAAAATCTGTACACGATAATATTTCTATTGCTCCAAAGAATCCATATCACGAAATTGAAAGTTATATCTGCAAGCTGCTGGAGCACTTTAAAGGCTCAAATTGACCCCAAAATAAGTCAATGTTTACCGTTATTTTTACGTCAGAAACCGAATTGGTTACTTACAAATATGAATCTGTCGATAGGTTTGCAATTTTATCTTTGAAACGCCACACTTTTCTTTGAAATCGCTTCATTAGTTCTCGGGCAATAAGCGTTTTCGTGAAGATCTAAAAATTACTACAACACAAAAAAACTACCACATTTCAGGATAGCTTCCATATCGAAAGGTAAGACGTATTCTACGTCAAAAATACGGATAAATATTCTACAAAAATTCTGTGAAATTTCTGCTTCCTAAGCAGATTTGTATTTATTGCGTGTTGTAGCTAGAATTAAAATTATCTACAAGACCTTTGTACACTCAATTTAAAAGCCATGCCACATTCAGATGATACGATACATATCCATGTGGTCGTTTGAAATGCAGTGGTCCATTACCTTGCCATAGATGCTTATACTAGTCATATTCATTTGCCCACAGCATCTTTTTTTACTTAATTTACCTGCCATATATTGCTGCATTAGCTACATATGTACATATATGCAGAGTTATGTGGTGTGCATGTGAAAACGTAAAAGTGACATTCAGCAAGTTGTACTTGGTTTGTTTTAGATATTATTTTCATTTATTTTTTTCTTTTTTTGTTATTTTGTCGTCTTTTACGCTGCACCTGCACTAAGTGTACATTATTTTTTCCTTAAGGGAGCAATAAAACAGTGACATTCGAGTAATTTTTCAACATTTTTTTTTTGTATAGTTTTTTTCTTGCAACAGAGCCTTTGGCACAACTGACGTGCCACATTCAGATAAAGCACTCCGGCTAAGAGCTCTAATGCGATCTCTGTGCCATAACTGCAGATCGAGATATATTTATACACATGTTTACTTAACTGCGTAAATATGTATATTTGTAGTTGAAAATGCAACTCAGATGCATTTTCAGTAGCACTAGCCACTAACGTACCGCATCCTTGGAGGCATCAAAAAATTATGGCTACAACCAATTTACCAGTGGCCGTAAGGGCTCAAGTGCCCAAAATGCTTAGCTACTGTGGCATCAGTCAATAAGCCAATATGTACTAACACACTAGTACACTAATGCACTTGCAATTTACAGCAATTTTGCATTACCACATTTGCATTTCATGCCCCACAGGCCAGCAGTCAATACTTGTGGAACCAACAATAAAAGTGACTATTTACATATACAGCAACAAAACAAGCAAGCAGTGTGTAGCACAAAAATTTCATAGCAACAAAAAAATAGCATTAACACTGTATTTTAATCGTATTTGAATACCAATATATACTCAGTCGGGAAAGACGCCCCCCCGATTGCATCCCTTTTTCGATAGTTCCGATCCAGTCCTAAAATTAACAGGCGATAAAAGGATTAGGATTTGTTCAGTGTTTTTGATTTTTCCATGGCACTATGGGTAATTTAAAAATTTTTGTGGCCAAAATTAATTATGGCCAAAAAGGTAGATTATTTAAATTAGTATAATTTTTTATTGATTGGTTTCCGATTTCTCACATTTTTGCAAAAAAGGAAAACGGCCTTAACCCTTGATGACCGACGGGTCAAAAGTGGTCACATTTTAATTTGCGGTTTTACTGACAAAAATGTTGTGCAGTTTTTTTCTAAATATCTACATTAAAGAAAAAATGGCACTTAGTTACAAATACAAGTTATACAGTGGCTAATTTGAAAAAAAAAAAAATGGAGTGCGATTTTAAATTGGGTGCGATGTATGGGTGCGATTTTAAATTATTTTCAAAAAAATTTGTTTTTAATTTGCAATCAAACTTGTTTGAATGATTGCAAGAAATGTACGTTTGCATACCTTTGGCTGTAGCTGAGACAGAGGTGCTTGCTGCTATTGCTTAGATTCCAAAAGGTCCCAAGATATTAAAATATTAATACATATTTTTGTTTTGTATTATCAAACCTTGAAAAGGCATCTGTGAAGTGCAGAATGATAGCATCTTACTAAAAACGCGCCAAACACAAATCTATGTACAGCAAACAAGCCTCCGGCTGCATCCCTTTTTCGATAGTTCCAAACTGGTTCTAAATTTGACAGATATGATATAGTTCGTTCTGCATCCATTTTTCTATAGTTCCGAACCAACTCTAAATTCATCACCTTAGATACGGATTTCTAATGAACTTTTTTTTTATTCTTTTAGCAAATATGCGTATCACTGAACAGAAATGATTAGAAACAAAAAAAGTTAGTTTAATCTTTTGAAAAACCGATATCTTTTAAATTTGTCTTGCCTCTTGCATTAAAATATAATTTTTAGAAACAGTAAAGTTAGCAGCATAGTAATAATAAAATATTTTTTATTTTTCAAAGCCCCACATTTCGTTTAATTGGAACTGGTGAGGATCTAGTTATTAACACACTGGCTCGTTTTTAGCGATAAAGATGAAGAAAAATAAAGAAAATTTGATTCACTAGTTCGCAGTTTCCTGCAGGGTATGTTTATGTGTTTGCCTCTGTCCGTGTGTGTGTGTGTGTGTGTGTGTGTGAGTAAGCTTGCGTGTCAAAGCCGTTACAGGCTAATCGCTTCTGTACTCTTGCATGCATTCCTTGGGGAAATTATCGCAAAAATTTCGACAAAATTTGAATTTTGGAAAATTACATACGCACACACTTTATTTTATTTATACATATGTACATGTTTACATACGTGCTAACATATGCATTACTACTGCACGATCTAAATCAAGTGAATTTAGTATATCCATGCGGCAAAAACTTGAACAACCAGCAACACAAAGAAGTGCAAGGCAACGAAATACAGAAACTTCTCTAATTTTTAGCTTTTTCACTTGTTTCATTTCAAACTTTTCGAATTGTTCTTGTGTACATATACATAGTATCTTGTGTGCTTTCTTACAGCTACTATTTGTTTCTATTGCAGCACTGACGCCTGCCTGCTGGCTGCACCGCACCATTTGCCATTTCTCGCACCATTTGCCATTTCTCGCACCACCAGCAGTTGAATTCAATTCTCCAATGCATTTTGGCGAGAAAATTGCTTTCAAATTATGTTGTCATCTAGCTGCGTGTGGTTGTTGCTGCAATGCATTATCTGCTTAGTAAGTGCTTACACACTTCCCTGCTGACGCATTCACAAACACATACATATGTATGTACATATTTATGTACGTGTACTTGTTTTGTTGTTAACACAATTGCAATTGTAAGCAGTCGTCGCCAACATGTCGACAATTTTTGGGCATTACGCAATTACTTTGCCGCCGCCTCTAACACTCTGCTGCCGCTCACTGCTTATAAGTACAATATTTTGTGCTTTATTTTTTCTCATACCCCAATTTATTCCCCCGCTCGTTGTTCACTGCTGCTCCCGTTCCTACTGCTGTTGCTGCACTTTGGGAAATTTAATGGTCAAACAACTCAATGAAATTATTGCTTACGCATGGCCATTCAATTTTCCCGTTTTCTTATATTTTTTTGCACACATAAATTTGATTTGTCAAAAAGCAATTTTCGTAAAAGTACAAATCAAAAAGCTTTTAATGTCGTGCGTGTTTTAAGAAATAAGTGAAAATCATAAATATTGAAGAAATTGTTTAACGAAAAATTGGGTCACCGTAATTCAATTTTATTATGAACTTAACGATAAGCAAAAGAAATCAAATACTACAAGTGACATGATCTGTTAAGTATTAAAGCACTTACTTAACCCTAGAACACATAACCGGGTACCCGTGTGTCCACTAGCAATTTTGAACTGCTGTGGCTAAAGTACCACTGCTGGTAGAGCATTGAAATTCCGAATATAGGAAGACTAGACATTTTTGAATGGTCATTTATGACCGAACCTACAAGCTTCTAAGGTCGACACCTATGCAAACACATAACCGGAGTACCCGTGTGTCCACTAATTTTTATATGAAGAACTTAGCGAATAACAAGCTGTTCACAGGTTTTGTCGTAAAATTT
>NW_016181277.1:0-6355 GCF_001687245.7 Rhagoletis zephyria | reverse complement strand
TTTCAAGCGAAAGAAAATTGAAATTGATTGGCAATTTCGTAGATAGAATGAAATTTATTTGAGAGTTATAAGGGTGTAAATACATACATATATACCTACATATTTACATACAGACATACAAAAAAGAGCTGCAGCAAAAGTGCATTGTTTTAAACAAGGCCAAGGACGCAGAGAAGTTCTGGATTGTTGGCTAAATCATCAAATTGTAAAATTATGCTATGTTTTTAACATTACACACTTAGGACACCATGGGCCCATTGTGATACCATATTAGGGGCTCATTATGTCCCTTCTCTTACCGTAGAAATGGAACCAATTTGTGACTCAGATGAAGCGCACAAAATCGTAGATACTGGCTGAAAATCCAGTCCAGTCCAGACATTCAAAAGAATAGTGGAGGAACGAATATCTGCTAGAGCTCGCCAGAACAGTTTCATAGTTAAAGCTCCAAGCTTTATACTTATTCCCTCCTCAACACGGCCGCTAAGATAGAAGTCGTTTGACTGCATACCCATTCTAGCAGCGTGGGTTCCCATCAGGCAGTGCCCGGTGAGAACTCCAATTACATGTTGGATTAGTGGTCGCTGAAAGCGGCTTAGAGGGCGGGACCTACGCTTATCAAACCTAGGGTTGGCACCCAAAAACATGAGTGACGTATGTATCTCCTTGTCAGCTCATGTAGAGTATGTCTACATTCCATGACAATCTTCGATGTAGATTTCTTACAAGTACTTTAATAGCTGCCTGGCTATCACGTTATTAATCGATTAATTGTAAAATAATCGTAAAAATATTTTCAAGAAATANCAGTGGTCGCTGAAAGCGGCTTAGAGGGCGGGACCTACGCTTATCAAACCTAGGGTTGGCACCCAAAAACATGTGTGACGTGTGTATCTCCTTGTCAGCTCATGTAGAGTATGTCTACATTCCATGACAATCTTCGATGTAGATTTCTCACAAGTACTTTAATAGCTGCCTGGCTATCACGTTATTAATCGATTAATTGTAAAATAATCGTAAAAATATTTTCAGGAAATACATATGAATTCTGTAGTTGGCTTAAATCCATCCATCGAGCATTCCATTTTGCTAGCTTCATCAATTTTACTCAACCCGAGGTTAAAAAAGNCATATGAATTCTGTAGTTGTCTTAAATCCATCCATCGAGTATTCCATTTTGCTAGCTTCATCAATTTTACTCAACCCGAGGTTAAAAAAGGTCATTTCAAATATTCGTCAGAATTGGCCTCAATAATGAAGTTCTTGCTGATGATCTTATGGCGAGTCGCCACTAGAATCAGTATAAAATAAGGTCGATATTTGGGCCCCTCATAAATCTCTTGTACACAAACGAAGGCGAAAAGATCATGATATGGATCACCCACAAGAAGAAATAAGCTTTTAATTGAATTGTCAAGTCCAAGTGAAGCTTTACGGACTTTCGACTCGGTGTCTGCTGAGCGCCTTTTTTCAAAAGCTTCAAAATTTTCACCAACAGTTCACGTTCAGGATTTTCAGTGACGCATTAATCTTCTAATATTACGTTTTGGTGGTTTTCAGAAGGCATATTTCCATTACCGTCTTAAATAACTTAGCAAAAGTGTGCGTTTGAAAGGCGCCACGCCAACTTTTCAAATAGCCCCAAGTTTCTCTGTGCTGTACCATGAACACTTCCGGAGAAAAGCAGTGTGAAAAATTCATTTTGTATGAGACGTGCCACGCCCCTTTTTCCAATAGCCCCAATTTTTCTTCATGACTATGCGACTGATTTTATATATCTTGTACATACCAAGTTCCAGTACTCTACCAAGAACTCTTCCAGAGATATGCAGTGTGAAAAATTCGGTTTGTATGGGAGGTACCACGCCCCCTGCACCTAGCGGTATGAAATATACTGTACATCCGTTTCTCATACCTACCACATATACAGAAAAAATTTTATAAAGATCGGTCGAGCCGTTTAGGAGGAGTTAGATTACTAACACCGTGACACCGTGATTTTTTTTTATTAGATAATCGCGGAAATTGTACGTCGCTGGGAAAAATGTAAATAATGACGCGACATGGAGAGCGACAAGACATTTTCTTTGCCTAAGAAAGCTTGGATCAAATGAGAGCAGACAAAGTACATACTTTAAAAGTCTTGCTGTTCAGTGGGTGTGTTCAAGCACATATGAAGATTAAACATTCGTTACAACATTGAAATAATTTCAACTCATTAGTAACTGAACAACCGTACAAGTCCAAAATCAGTTATTCATTGTTTAGATCAAAAACAGTACAAGTCACGGACATGCACGGTTTTTCTCTCATTTCACCGTACTAGGTGCTTAGCCGTTAACATAGCACAGCTGATTGCACCCGTGAAATTGGGAGAAAAGCCGTACTGTTTTGAACTTGTACGGTTGTCCAACTCACCGATTCAATTAAATGAAATTATATGAGAACAGAAATGAAAAAAGAGTCAAATACAGAATTTTTAAATTTCCTACATTTAAGTAAATATTATACTGTCCTTTTTTCCCTACATCGCAAATTTAAGGCTGAATTTCCCAACATGTAGCCTCTTTTCCTTGCTATTGGCATCACTGTGCTACAGCCACCGAAAAATGCAACCGCTTAACAACAAAGCGCTTATCAAAATTTTTGTTTCTGCAATCTTGGTTAAATAATAAATAATTATTGATGCTAAAAATACTCGTCTTATTTTATTTAAGCCTAATTAACAAGGGAAAATTTTTATGGAAGTGTTTTTTCAATACTCACTATATAAAAATACCTTTAAAAATTCGATTAACCGATTGTTTCTCAATAACTGCAATTAATTTTTTTGGGCTTTTGATTAATCATATGATTAATTAATCGATTATCTTATTTTTTTTTGCCATCCCTTAACCTTAACTTAAACTACTGAGTAAGGTCCAAAGATCAGCGTTTTTATGCATTTCAGGTACCTTAAGGACCACGCCAACCAAAGCGCTCAGAATAAAAGATATGTTGCTATGGATGGATCCAAGCTAGACAATAGGAGTGGCCACGGACTATTCTCCAAGGAATTAGGTCTGGAATCAAGGGTGCACAGGAATGGCTCGCAGCTCTAAACGATATTAGCGCTGTCTTCAAGGTCAGCCTCATATGGATCCCAGGATAAAGTAATATTGAAAGCAATTGCAGGGCCGATGGGCTAGCAAGGGAAGGTACAAATCTTCTACTGTGTGAAAACAGAGCTGCAATTGGGATACCCATGACAACCTGAAAATAAGAGATTAGAAATAATATGAACCAAGAGGCTAACAGGTCATGACTAGAGGAAGGCACTGGTACTACTATGGCCACAAATAGATAAAAAAAGGACGAAAAGACTGCTCTGCCTCTCAAAAGAGGATATTGCGATGTATAACCGGTCATTGGCTATTTGTTAGACACTCCTAGAGACTAGGAATATTCTCCCAATAATATTGCAGAAGTTGCAGAGATAAAGAAGAGGAAAAAGCAGTCGGTCACTTTTTCTGCAGTTTCCCAGTTTTAGCTAAGAGCAGAGCAGGCTTTTTAGGTAGGCACTTCTTTAAGAATAATACGAATCCTATGCTTCATAAGAGCTTCCAACTGGTTCTATGGAAAATAGTGACGGAGGTTCCCGCGATTTACAGTGGTATCGAGGTCTAGGAGGCATTGGTGCAAGGTCTAACTGAGTTGGTTATTTGAACTGACTGCCACACCAATCGAGCCTAACATTAACTGCTTCATACATAAATTCAAAAATTTGGGTTAAAGCTCTATAAATCTATTTAATTTTTTATTGCCATTATTACTCCTTAAAATTTACCTATGTACATATGTATGAATGTACATGAAAAACTTTATATGTATGTACAAGTACATACATATGTTTCTAAAAATAAATATATTTCCAGCAAATCATCACACACTTTGTTCGTAAATGTTTTTTGAGAAAAATGCCGTCTCTTTTTTTCTAATTTATTCTGCCTTACTCTGTTTACAAAGCAGTGCAGTCTCAATGTTGGCAACTCAATTGCATTGCAGCATCCGGTTGTTGGTTGCCGGTTGTCGTTGCAAAATAGATCGCCATAAAGCAGGAAGTTTTGCGTAACTGCAACCAAATAGGATTGTCGTCAATGACTGCCTACACCTTGGTTGTTGCACAAGCAGATGATGTTGCTTCGAGGTTTTGCTTTGTCAGCTCAGAGCTTTAGGCATTTCAAAATTTTACGTTAATAAATCTTTCAGCAGTGGTTGCATACTGAAAGTCAAAGAATTTCGAATGAACGCAATACAAAATCTAGTAAAATTATGGATGGCGTATTTAATAATTGCGATAAACTCAGATTAGCAGGATTCCAGCAAATGCATCTTGTCATGGCTTCTATAACGAAGTAGCAGAACGATATTCTATTCAATGAGCACTTTGAAGATTCACTTTCTATAAACGACTTAAGAATGAATTAAGTGTATAGACCAGATATTTTTCTAATTGGTCGTGAGTATTTCACTGTACCTGACTTCCTTGTGTAATCGTGGCTGACAGAAAGAAATTCCCGAAATGCCCTTACTATTGTGCTAAATGGACATCAGATATAATAGAACTGCAAGCAGGATTTGCATCGACTAGCTGCTCTTTACACAGGTCGCCAACGCTCATAGAACATAGTGACTGAGACCAATTTTATACCCAGGAACCAATGAATGCGAATCCATGCCGTCTTAGAAAAAGTTGTGCTGCACATTAAGAAAGAAAGCCCTGCACCACCCCCTCGAGCACGGCTGTACCAAACGGCGATCGGCAGAGTAGGAATAGAGTTTCCGCGGACCGCCCAAACGTTGTAGAGGCGTGAGATATTCCAACGCGTCCAGAGAAAGAGCCTAGGTAGGTATAACACCGTCCGAACCGGAAGACATGTTAGAAGTATTGCAGAAATTCAATGCTAGCATCCCTACACATAAATGGACAGACCGAGCGACATTGCAGCGGACGAAACACCAGGGACCCACGAGATGACGGTAGACGAATGTAGAGCAATCGATGAGCTGAGCGGTTACGCTTCATCCAGATTAGAAATAGGTGAGGCCTTAAGAAGGCCTCAGCGACGATGAAGCTGAAGTGACAGAGGTAGAGAGGAGATGCTCTGTGACGAAGTTTTTACAAATAAACCTTCATCATAGTAAAGCAGCATCTGACGCGCTCCTGCTTGGCCTGCCTTTATACCTGGCCTCAAGCGAAGTAAACATAGCTCTGGTCCAAGAGCCATGGATCACTGGTAATATAATCAGTGGTTTGCATACCCCGAATAATGAGATATTTACTGGTCAGGGTAAGAAAAATTAAAAAATCTGAATTGCAGTTATAAACTCTTTTATCTTACCGCATTTTAGCACTGGAGACATCACTGCAGTCTGCCTGGAAATAGGATGCAAATGGTATAAGCCGGCTCCAATTTATTTGTCCCACGACCATCGGGGTCATTTCCAGATATAACTAATCGAGGCATTTTGCACGACATGATCTAAATAAACTCCGCAAATAATAAAGGGAAGCTTCAATGCAGCCAAGCAGAATTATCTTTGGCTCACTCTAAAAATCTACACTGAGCACCGATAAGAAAGCCAATAGGCAAGCGAAGCGAACTTCTTGGATTGATTTATGGTGCAGAATTGTTGCAATATTCGAAGCCTCAAAGCTCCGAAAGGTGTTCGCAAAATTATCCACAGCACACGGTGGTATCAAAAAAAGACGATGGGTTATTACTGAGTCAAGTTCCGTAATCTTTAATGTTTTTTTACTTAACCACTACCCAGAATGCGCTGCTGACACTTTAAATATTCCACCACAGGCTTCCAGCGAAATTACAAGTAGCAGGATAATCTATTGTGCTATATCTAATTCCAAGCCCTATAAGTCGCCAGGACCATCTCCCCCAACTGTTTAGAAGTTGGAAACATTCCAGAGATCTGAAGAGAAGTCAGTGTAGTGCTCATTGCTAAACCTGGTGTGTTAAGGCCTATAAGCCTTTCCTGCTATCTACTTAAGACTCTGGAAATACTTCTAGAGACATAAATAAAATAATCGAACGACCCAGTCTATATAATGCAGAGAATGCCTTCAGCAAAAGAAGATCCCTGTAGGCTGCCCACCACTCTTTACTCTCAAAGATTGTGCGATCACCATAAATAAAGGAATTTGCATTAGAGTCTTTCCTGGACTTAGCAGTGGTTTTCAACAATGTGTTTCAGGTCCGTTAGAGCCTAGAGACTTGCATGTAGATAAAACTGTGGTAGGATGGTGAGCTCGCAACTAGAGGGCAAAACGTCCCGCATATCCACAGAGAGTCACCCTGCC
>NW_016181276.1:877-6356 GCF_001687245.7 Rhagoletis zephyria | reverse complement strand
ATACAATTAAACAAAAAATGTGATATAATTCATATGAAGAAAGTAATATATACAACAAATTTTTTCTTATGAAAAGTCCAACAAAATCTAGGAAAAGAGTCATCTTCAATAACTGCTCAGCAAATTGGACATAGCGCATTTGCATGGATTCTATCTGCATGCTTTTTTAAATGTGTTGAAAACATTGCTGGAAAACCTTTAAATGTTTGCATGGAACCATGACGCAATAAACAGGTGTAGTTATAAAACAGCTTTTTCGCTTTATTTTCTGTCATTTGGGTGCCTTATAGTCAAATTTTAAAGGCAATTTTTCAAATAAGGCAGTGTCAAAATCTTTCTTCTCGCTCTAATTACTTCACCTGGTATAATTCCGCCATAACATGGAACAAACAAATGTTGTCGTTCCTGTTTGCAGCATTTAACACAGAGAATATTGTTTTGAGTTTTATCTTCAGTTAAAATTTCTGCATTATCACCATATCCGAAATGTGGATTTCGTTTACGAAGACGAAGGGAACGAACATGTGGTACGAAGTAGTGATGTAAAAATATGTAAAATTTTACCTACTCGCAGACTTCTAAATTTGAACATATACTCGGTACAAGCAGGTGGGATGAATGGCGCTATAAACAGGTGAAGTAATAAAACAGCTTTCTCGCTTTATTCTCTGACATTCGGCTGTCTTAAAGTCACATTTTATACGCAAGTTTTCAAATAAGGCAGTGTCAAAATATTTCGTCTCACTCTAATATTACTTCACCTGGTATAATTCCACCATGGATGGGGTGCATGCAATAACACCATACGCAATAATTCCCATTACTTGGACGTTAAAAGGCAGTTTCAGAAGTGAACTAGTGTCATTTTATTATTAGAGGAGGGGGGCGGAGGACACGAGCGCGGCGAACGCGGCGTGGCGCGGGGTGGCACGGGGCGGCGCGCAAATTGTATACTTACACATCCGTCCATTTAACTTGCTCATGTACTACTTTTTGTTAAACGTAACTGGGTGACTACCTACATATGTGCACTATTTTGCTTTATTACTCAAATTGTTAAGTTTAAAAGTTGGTCTTATTGCTCAACGAGAAATGAAATAAAGCAAATTTTTATTATTTCACATTCAATTGGGAAATATTACAAATTTGCGTTATTGCCGTTTGTGTTATTTCACCCCCTTATGTATGTTCATACTAGCAGACCCGGAAAGGGTTATGTCCGTGAAGAAATTTTTGCGGAAACAATGATCCGCTGGAGTTAAATACTATCAGAGCTGGAGCGTCGGTGTCCATTCGAACGACATGACCAACGACATGACACCCGCTAGCAGCCGCACCTACTGGTAAACAGACGCTGCAGACTTCAGAGATCACTTCTTACAAAAGGTGGCACTTCCCTTAATATAATTGGTATAGATAATAAGTATCGATAAATAGCCAATACCAGCTTGATTTGCGGCACCTTAAAACATTTCTAACCAATCATTAAATTATATTCTATAGAATAGATCGGTCCCTGGTTCACCTGTAAAAAAGTATCCTATATGTTAATCCGGCAGTAAGCTGCCTATGCGCCAAATTTCAAACAAAACGGAACACATTAGAAGAAGAAATTAATTCTATATGTAAATATAAGAAATAGCTACCTACGTACTAAATTTCGAGTAAATCGGACGATAAATAAAACTTTTTGGAATAGATCGGTATCTGGTCTACTTCACGGAAAAAGATAATCATATATGCTAATCTAAGCAAAAAGCTACCAACGTACCAAATTTTAAGCAAATCGGACCATAAATACGGTTTCTGCGATTGGATCGGTTCCTGGTCCACTTCCCGAAAAAAGGATCCAATATGCTAATCTAGGTAAAAATACACACCTACTTACCAAATTTTAAGCAAATCGGACCATAATAAGATTTTTCGAATAGATCGGTCCCTGGTCCACCTACCGGAAAAGAGTAAATTTTGTTTGGCCTAAAACATGGTGGTTTCTGCCGTTCGCGAGATTACCTGTTAAAAAATTATTATCTTATCTTACTATCTTACTAATATTATAAATGTGAAAGTTTGTATGTTTGGATGTTTGGGAAATCATCACGCGGAAACGACTGAACGGATTTGCATGAAATTTGGTACGCAGATAGCTTATAGGCCAGATTGGTTAATAGGCTATTTTTTTGCCACCTGTTAAAAAAGTTTAATTTATTTAATATGCGGGATCGACTGAATAGATTTGGATGAAAATTTGGACACAGATAGCTTATGACCTAGATTGGAAAATAGGCTACTTTTCTTAAGAGTTGCCATCTGTTAAAAAAGTTCCTTTAAATTAATACACGGAAACGACTGAATGGATTTGCATGAAATTTTGCAANTGAAAATTTGGACACAGATAGCTTATGACCTAGATTGGAAAATAGGCTACTTTTCTTAAGAGTTGCCATCTGTCAAAAAAGTTCCTTTAATTAATACACGGAAACGACTGAATGGATTTGCATGAAATTTTGCAAACAGATAGCTTATGATCTACAGTGGAAAATAGGCTAATTTCATGGAAGAGTTGCCACCTGTTAAAAAAGTTTAATCAAATCAATACGCGGAAACGACTAAACAGATTTGCATGAAATTTTGCACACAGATAGCTTATCACCTAGATTAGAAAGCAGGCTACTTTTTTAAGAGTTGCCAGCTGTTAGAAATGTTTAATTTAATTAATACGTGGAAATGAGTGAATTGATTTGCATGGAAGTTCTCACACAGATAGCTTATGAGGTAGGTTGAAAAACTGGCTAATTTTTTTAAGAGTTACCACCTGCTAAAAAAGTTTTATTAAATTAATACGCGGAACTTCTCAACGGATTTGCATGAAATTTTGCGAGCAGATAGCTTATGACCTACAGTGGAAAATAGGCTAATTTTTTGGGAGAGTTGCCACCTGTTAAACAAGTTTTAATTAAATTAATACGCGGATAGGACTGAACAGATTTGCATGACATTTCGCGCNTAAATTTCATTAAAGGGAAAAGGGAGAGCCGGGTTCGGCCTTATAATCTAAAGATCTCTTGAGGCATTTGCTACAGTAATGAGAAGTGGTATTTTATCAAGGCCAGGTTACTAAATTTGAGTTGGAAATATTAGAACCCGCCGTGGCACCTCCAAGAAGGTTACACGTTCACGCGTCGTATACCTGGAACCATTTTAAGGTAAACTTAGAGGGATTGATATCTTTCGTATTTTATAATTTCATAGTTTTAACATTAACTCGCTTAAAAAATAACGAGCTATAACGAACTGGGTACAGAAATAAAATCTAACATCTTTAATATTTTTCATATTTGTATAAAAACGCGGGGTGAAACCCGCGGGTATAAGCTAGTCTGACCATAAATACGAATTTTTCGAATAGATCGGTCCTTGGTCGACTTCCTGGAAAAAAGGATCCTATATGCTAGCCTAGGCAAAAAGTTACCTACGAACCAAATCGGACCATAAATACGCTTTTTTCGAATAGACCGGCCCCTGGTCCATTTGTAAGAAAAAATGATCAAATATGCTAATCCAGGCATAAAGCTACCTACGCACCGAATAAGATTTTTTCGAATAGGGTCCACCTACCGGAAAAAAAGCAATTGGCNTACCGAATTTTGAGCAAATCGGACCATAATGACAATTTTGTCGAATAGATCGGTCCCTGGTCCACTTCCCGGAAAAAGAAATCCTATATGCTAATCTAGGTGAAAAAGCTACCTACGTACCAAATTTTAGGCAAATCGGACCATAATAAGATTTTTTCGAATAGGGTCCACCTACCGGAAAAAAAGCAATTGGCAAACTAGTGCATATGCTAATGAATACATTTCAAAGGGGCTTTTGGTCGAAAAATCTGCTTTTTCTTTTTACCGATTCTTATGGTAGCTTCTATGCTACATATTGTCAGTGCAATAAACCGCAGGTTTCTAGCTGCCCTAGTCTTTCCACAAATTCACTTTAAACATGGACACATTGACAAACAAAACGTACAAATGCACTGCACTTGTTAACTTCAAAGTGGTTTTCTTGAAAAGTTATTTTTGAGTTTTATGAAAATTTGTTTTGAGCAAATGTGTTGCATGATCAATTGTCAATGCAATACTCGTATTATATGTAATTAATGGGGCATGTTCATAGTCAAAATAAAGTCGACACAAAAGTTAGTTACACATTTTTGACTTAATTTTCAATGGAATATCTGTAAAAATCTGCAACTAACTTTAGAGTCGCTTTTATTTCACACGCATGCGCATACGGATGTATGTATGTACTTATATATGCACTACATACTCCAAAATAAATGATAACGTTCTTACATACATACATATGTATGTGTACATCAGTGCTGCCGCTGTCACTTCAATTGCAGTTTTTTCATTCACTTTAGAAACCTTCACTTCGTCACTTCATTTTACTTCGTTTTACTTCACTTCCAACAAATTAGATTTATCTTCAAAATAATTAAAAATTTCTTTGAAATATATGATTTATTTAACCAAAATCAACAATATTTTGCTAAAATTATTTTTTAATAGTAAGTATGGCAAGTTTTCGCAAAAAGCTACTCAAAAGAAGCCTAATAAATCTTCGATCTGGCGTCGGTTATTTGGAAGAAGTTACATATTTTGATTTTCATTTTCACATATGTAATGTGTATAATGTTAGCGAAACAACTTGAAAAAATGTCGTTTTTTGCCGTTAATTAGTTGTGGAAAAAATAATTTTGTCGCTCTTGTACTTTTTTAGACATAAGGTGCTTTGCTACCTTTATATAAAGTTGGCGAAGCACCCCTCCAAACTCAAAGACAAAAGACTTCTTAGGCTTTATGTCCAAACTTGCCGTTTTTGCCGTTCCAAGATGAGCTAGTTTACTTTTGAAAAAAATTATTTTTTTTTGTAATCAAAAAAAAAAACAAATTTCCGATATGTTTCCATGTTCAATAATTTTTAGAAGAACAGAATAATAATAAAGCAGAAAAGCGAAACCGGCTGCTTTATGTACCACTTTGAAATTTAAACAAACAATAATCACCATGGTAAAAATTAAAAAAAATTAAGAAGCCTTCTTATCACAATAAAACGACAAAATCAAAAACAGTTTTAATTCACAAAATAAGCCAAACTGCAAATAATGTCACAAAAAAAATCATTGCTTTTATTATTTTTAACCAATTTTTAAGCCGCTTTCCAAGTCCCTTTTTTAAATAAGGCTGTTTAAACAAAAAAAAATACAAACAACAAAATCAAAAACAGTTTTAATGCACAAAACAAGCCAAACCGCAATTTATGCAACAAAAAAATAAATGTTTACATTGTTTTTAACCAATTCTTAAACCGCTTTCCAAGTCCCCGAGCGCACTTGTGCACAAGGGTATATTAATTTTGTTCACAGAACGGTTGTTTGCAACAGCCAAAACGAATCGAGATAGATATAGACAAATGTATA
>NW_016181276.1:625-731 GCF_001687245.7 Rhagoletis zephyria | reverse complement strand
TGCAGAATGAATAGAAAAGTCGATTAAGCCATGTCTGTCTGTCCGTCCGTCTNGTAAAGTCGATTAAGCCATGTCTGTCTGTCCGTCCGTCTGTCCGTCCGTCCGT
>NW_016181276.1:0-451 GCF_001687245.7 Rhagoletis zephyria | reverse complement strand
ATTCACTCAAAATTGATATTTACAACAAGTTTTAGACGAAAAATAAGAATATTATAAATTTTTGAAAAATGGGCGTAGCCACGCCTACCTATGGTTACATGTGTATATCTTGGTAACGGCTGAACCAATTTCCAAACTTGGCACGGTTATTCGCTTTCGCACAACATACCAAATGGCTGAAAATTTTTAAAATCGCACAATAACCACGCCCACATCCCATATAACAGTAATTTAGAGAAATACAAAGTATTCGATAAATCAGTAAATTTATAGCTAATTTATTGGAAACTAGCTTATACCCGCGGGTTTCACCCCGCGTTTTTATACAAATATGAAAAATATTAAAGATGTTAGATTTTATNGTATTCGATAAATCAGTAAATTTATAGCTAATTTATTGGAAACTAGCTTATACCCGCGGGTTTCACCCCGCGTTTTTATACAAATATGA
>NW_016181273.1:0-6357 GCF_001687245.7 Rhagoletis zephyria | reverse complement strand
TGCATGAAAATCCTAACCTCAAAAAAATCACCCGTTATATGCATACATATATTTGCCTTGCCGCAGCGTGTTGCATGCATACAGCCCATAGAGTTGAATTGTTACATTGCCGCCTTATTTGTCACCAATTTAATGCTATGTTGGCATGTCGTCGCTGCCCTCTTGTGGGGTTCACAAAAGTGGCCTTAAAAGATGCCTTAAGCTCCTCGTTTGTTGGACTGAGCAGTAGTTGCACTTGGCTGCAACAACTACCAGCCAATAACAACATCAAAAGCAATGGAATTTTTCCACTACATACTTGTAGCGTTTGTGCTTTTTGGCTATAAATTCGTTGGTACTATATTTTTTCGTTGCTGTTTCCGTTTTAAGGCTAAATACGAAATTTATTTTTTGCTCACTTTTTGTTGTTGATTTTTGTGCTGCATTTTAAGCCTTTTTTAGTGCCAAAACCTAACTTTTCATTGCCCCTTTTGTTGGTTTATTTGTTCAGCACGCCTTGTATAGGCACTTCACAAAGTACTTTTTCAATTTTTTCCCCATCATAGTGCTTTTTCACATTTGTTTTATTGTTGCGTTCTTTGTTCGCTGGCGTTTTAATTGTTTTAGACTTTTTCCGCAAATTCGGTTATAAACTAATTTCTTTCAAAATTTGTTTACTATTTCCGCTGCTCTTTCTCGTAACTCACTTTTGTGCGCCTTGAAGTATGCCACTTGCTTCATAATAAAAGTTATACAAAAACTTTATTATTTAGAAATGAAAATCGCATAAAGTGGCAAAGTGTTAGCGGCGTTTTAATGGCGGTTAAAAAAGCAATTGCAGGATTTTTAAATTGTGCTTTTAGGGAAATTAGGCCTGCTCAACCTCTATTGTATTCGCGGGCATGCACGCTGGCTTACGTTGTCCACCCATTGGTGCCGAGTCGAATCACCTTTTCTCCGGAACATCATCATTCATACACACGATATGTCATAAGTCAAAAGTCATACAGTTCGTCGTGCCTTTTTTTATCGCACAGTGTACGATTTTTGTGTGTCGATGAACAAAATCGTAGGTATTGAAAAATATGGGTTTCAAAGCTGACATAATGGCCTACAAGGGAAAAAGAGTGCCATTATATGCGTATTATCATTATAAAAAACCCAAAAAAAAAAAATTTGCTTGAAAAATCAACTTTCGAAAAAATATAATACTTTTTTGGCTTTATGGACTTTTCTTGTAGATTTTCAGACGAGGAATTCAAATTTATTGTCAAAAGTTGACTAAGAAAACTTTCTGATGCTTATTTTTTAAATTTAAAAGCTGCATCTACATTTCAAATTGTTTAATCAGAGTTTTTAGAATTTTTTTGAGTATTCTAGTAAAATAAATTTTAAATATTAAGTTGCTAAAAAATTGTGTCTATTTTTGGCATTTTTTTCTATCGCATTTCCTTCCATGTAAATTGTAGTATTAGGAAATTTTTTGTGTACGTCACTGTCAGAAAAAAAACATTATCATAAATATAAAGAAAAATATGAGGATGGGGATACCGATAAAAGTAAAGATGAAGATAGAGAAAGAACGATTAAAGTAAAGGTAATTATTGCGAAAAGTATATAGGCAGAGACTTAACCTGGGGACTATTTCGGGATTCTAGAGATTTTCGGAATTCTCGGGACTTATAGATATAATAATCGATTTATCGATTTGGTTATCGAAATTTTTATCGATATTATTGATTTTGCTATCGATATTTTCGGAACTCGTCGTAATAAACGATATTTTTTATCGATATTTTAGTCGGTTTGTTATCGATTTTTTATAGATATTGTAATCGATTTTGTTATCAGTATTTTTGTCGATTTTGTTATCGATTTCGTTATCGATATTTTTATCGATTTTGCTATCGAGAATATTATCAATTATTTATGAAATTTATTATAGGAACTTGTTATACCTTCCCACTTTTTATCATTTCGTTACACTTTAATAAATCTTCAGAAAAAAGCTATTAATTAGAGCCAATCCTATTTTAGTATGAAAAATGTGACTCGTTTATTTCAATATCAATTCATTTGGATTGCCATATTTTTCCACATCGCCACAATACCGTAAATATTATTAGCTGTTTCACTTTGTTGCAGCCTAAAATAGAAAACGAAACCTTGCTGTTGAAAATCCGCATGATTGCACATATGGTGGCACCCATAAAAAAGAAAAAAAATAAAACCAAACCCCCAAATCTGCAAATTTTATTTCAAATAGTAAAGGTAAACAGCGACAAAAACTGGTATTTAAAATGATGTGGAAAGAAAAACGAACAAAAAAACAAAACACGTGCAAGTGTAAATACGAGTAACTAAAACAGGAATTCAGCAACGGCAACTGTCCAACCAACCATTTAACCAAGCGTCTAACCAACCGAAATTCCACTCACCAAAAAAAGTGTGCTTTCAACAAACTCATAAACAGTCCGTAAATAAACAAATACAAAAATGTATTTAGAGTCGCTAAAACAAATACGCACACTAATGCAAAAAAATCTAAAAGTAACGAGCTTGCGGCAGTCTCTGGCATAACCCTCCCACACCAGCCGACACTCCGAGCAGACAGCGAATTTATTGTATAGATTTTCCATTAACACCGCAACTCGTCGAGTGTATTTTTGCCAATGCATAGATTGCACGAATAAAATCAAAGCGTTTAAAATAAAATAAAATTTCAGCGCACAAGCGAGATAACACACGTTGAACGCCTGAAAGTGCGCTATAATCGAAATGTTTTAGTTAATAAAAAAATTGTTTTTTGTTTCGTTTTTTTTTGTTTGTTGTCTGGCAAATATGTAGTTTTGTCGAATTTATGAACATTGGTCTGCAAATTTTAACGGTATTTACGTTGCGCTGGCGGAGTATGTAACAAATAGAATTTGTATTCATTTTTAATAAACCACAAATTCATTTGCTTAAAAAATTGGAATGCTTTGAAATGCGTTATATACATATTTTTTTTTTTTGTCAACATTGGTTCACATTTTATTTAATAATTTGCTTTTTAAAAGCAGAAAATGTCTGTTTTTTGGTATTTTACCACTGTGGCGCTTAAAAGTATGAAATAAGTGAGAAGTGATGTAGAAAAAACTTGTAATCAGAGACTGTCCCAAGTATACGTGTTCGAATATATTTTAAGGAGGTAACCTGAAAATAGCCGAATATGGCCGAACGAAGAACGCACAGTCACGAAAATTTTCAAAAGATAAACAAATTCTGAAAGACCGCAGATAAATAAATATCTATAAACTACCGAAAGGCACCGGGAAAATACAGGAAAATTAGCGAAAAGTGAAAAATAAAGCAAAAGAACTACACTGGCAATCAAAAATGAGTTGTTTATACCCTGCAGTACGGGGGAGTGACTACAGGACTGCTGAATCGGTAGCTACCTGATAAACACCGTCAATTACCGATCGACTACTTGTAGCGTATTTCATCGACAACTTTTGCATGGCAATGTCCTAGGCGGTAGTCACCATCGGCTCTCTCTGCACTACCGGGAGTTACTAAAGTAGTCACTTGCGTAATTTATGGCCGCCCTCTGTCGTAATTTTTCGCTATTCTGCTTACGAATGGTTCGACTCTGCACTACCATGTGCACTACAACGGGTTAATAGAGTAGCTACTTACTGCACCGACTAGTAACGGTTTAAAAGTAGCGATTGACTCCAGCAGTACTGGAGGGTAATATTCGCAATATTTTTGAAGTTAGTTTTTTTCTTATTTTTTTATTTATTTTTTTTTTATAAAAATATTGTTCATGCTTTAATCGAAACCACATAAGTCGACTTTTCACACTTAGAAAAATACAAAAAAATTTCGTCTGAATTGTGAACTTTTTATTCAGAAGTTTTAGAAAAATTTAGAGTACGCGGATAGATCGGTTTTTTATTCTAGTAAAAAACTGCAATTTTTAAGCGGTTAAAAAATCGCGAAAAGTCTGGGATAAAAAACGAAAATTAACAAAAAAAACTAAAAAAAAAATATTGGAGACCCGTATAGTTCGCCAATAAGTCCCTATAAACTCTCTAAAGCTACAAGAAAACCGCGATATCCCGTTATAATGATATCCATTATAAAAAAATTACCTGCAGACATTTAAGTTTTAGTGAAAAAAATTGTTGCTCTCTATTTTATAATGAAACAAACAAAGTCTCACCGAAGTTCTCAATAATTTTGGGAAAATAAATAAATCCCTATAGACTATCGCAGGGATGGGCAGATTTTTGGCTCATAAAGCCGTCAAAGAGCCAGAAAGTGCTACGCAAGAGCTGAATCAGTTTTCAGGGTAAAAGGGGTGTACAAAATTCATTAAAATCATCATATATATTAGTAATGAGAGTCGGAGTACAAGAAATTTGAATAAGCATTTCTTCCCCCTTCATGCTGGCTCTTGATGTTACCCCTCATCTACCACCTAAATGTGCCAAGCCGGGCTCCTAAGTGCAAAAGGCTCCTGGGAGCCACTTTGCCCATCTCTGGACTATCGGAAAGATGCCCAAAAATCCTGAATAAAACCGGAAAAGTACCAAGAGATCATAAAAAGCTCGAAACTTCGCAAATAAACTTCTCTAAGGTCTGAAAATATATGGGAAATGCTTCCAAAAATAAAAATGTTCTACCAAAAAAAAATCGCTTTTTATTGTTAACGAAATAACCGAAATCTCCCCGAAAATTTGCAAATATCACTTATCACTATCAAAACTTAGCATACCGAGCATATCTTGAAAATATCCACAAAAATACTGATTTTTTAGATTTTTTTGTGGGGGGTGTTGCGCATTTTCTTCCAAACATATGATCAAACTTTTTATATGAAAAAAAACGGCAACACCTCCAAAAAAAAAAAATTCTAAAAAGTTAATGGAAATTTTTAACGACTTGAAACTTGCACGTTTTTATACTACAATTGAATGGGCAAAACACTGCATACCCGAAAATTTTTTAAATATTTTAATTAAAAATTTTGAAATATTGATGACAATTTTTTCAATTTCCATTAATTTTTTAGCAATTTGTGCAAGCTTTTAAATTTTTATTATTGTGGTTTCTGTTATAAATTGAATTATATTTTATATGAAAATAATTAAAAATAAATAAATAAACATAATTTGCCAACATTATCATAATGAATTTCATTGCTAATTAGTTGAAAGCATCCTGTATATCCAGTTTTTTTTATCAACATTTGCAATGTAAGGTTTAACCCCTTCGAACCTCAAGAGAATTGAGAAATTTTCATAGTTTCTTTTCAACTTATTGAAAACAAAAAAGAAAAGGTCTTAAATTTGCAGTGTAACATATATCTAGGCTTTTCTTTTTTCATATTGTGAACTCATTTCACTCAATTCTATTTAAGACTAATGTAAGTCTTATGGAGCGCAGTTCAAAACAAGAAAATTTTGACTTGAGATTCCCGCTCACTGAGCTGCTAATTTTCAGGTTATTCGCCGAAAAGTATGCAACCAAAAAACATTTTAAATAAATAATAGAAATTTCATAGGAAATAAATGGGGGGTTTGTTGTATGACTTTTCTCAGAAGTTATATCGGGCCAAAACAACGTAAGTGAAATTTTTTCAAAATTTTATTTTTGATGTAGAAATGCATTTAGATGCTCTAGGAATATTTTTACTTAAAAAAGAAAATTTTGAAAAAAATTTCGCTTACGTTATTTTGGTGGTTTGGACTTGATATGCTTACTTCGAAAAGGCTTTCCTCAAAAATACTTTTCTTTGTTTATTTATTTTATTAATTTTATTAAACTACATAATCATCAGTATTTTTATTCCTTTTTGTTTTAAGTGCCTTTAAAATGTCATATTTGCAACCCACTTAATTTTTTTTCACAAAACAAAAAACAACAAAAAAGCGTATTCATGCATTCCGATAAAAAACTGTTAACATTTCGCCACAATTAATTGCACTATCGCTATCATTAGCGGCATACAATGAATAATGTCACGAGCATGCTGAATCGCTCGCTGTAAAAATGTATGGAATAAAAATATTGTTAATAAAAAAGAAAGAATACAACAACTATACCACATCAGGGCTGCTTTTGCTGCCTTGTTTGATGTACACATGTTTATATTAAAATTCATATTCATATTTCATGTAAGTACATTTTGCTACTTTTTGCTGCATTTGTCAGCTGTTTGCCCAACATGAAATATTATGTATGCACTTACAATAAACAATGAAAAAAGTGCCGCATCCAAAAAAACGAATGTAATTTATTTATTATACCTACATACATTTTTCATTGTTTTTTTGTTGTTTTTGTTTTTGTTTTTGTTTATCGTCTTTCCTCTACTCGGTTTTGTGA
>NW_016181272.1:4220-6357 GCF_001687245.7 Rhagoletis zephyria | reverse complement strand
AGCCTGCAGACCAAGACGAAGGCGCTGGACTGTTCCTTTTTTTTTTGTGGTCCATGAAGGGATTCGTTTAAAAGATTTTGATACAAGAAGGAGGTAGCTTCATAAACAGTGGCAAAAATAAGACTGGCTAGCATCCCAATTTTAAATCATGCCGGAACTTTTCTCGCAGCAGATTTAAATTCTCCCAAAATGTAAATCCTTTAAATATACCCTCTTCTGGAAAATATTTTTGCACAAATTTATGACAAATGAGATTTTGAACTTTGTTCGATTATCCGCCTATTTTCCAAAACCGGTTTTCGGTTGCAATTTGAAAAAAAAAAAACCTGTTGCGGATTTTTAAATTAAGCAAGCATCGGAAGGTTGTTGAAGGGGTTTTGAATTTTTCCCATATAAAGTATTCTCGAAAAAAAACTTTGTATGGAAGAGACTGCGTGAAAAAAATGCCAAAAATCAACGGTAACTCCTAGCTTCTTAAAACTTGCACTTTATTATAATAAAATTTATTGGGCTACAAATCTGCATACTCAAACAAATTCTAAAAAATCTGATTAAAAAGTTTAAAATTTTCAGGAAAATTTGCTGAATTTTCACGAGTTTTGCACAAAGTTTAGGACTTATATTTTTATGCTTTTTGTTGTTGAATAAACCATGTTTTTATAGGAAATTTGCGGAAAAATATTCGAATTAAAATTGTTGCATATATTGTGAAAAATTTGCTGTGCCAATACTTTGTTCCGGCAGTGTACATACGAATATGTATAGGAATCTGCGCAAAGATGATTGCCACAATTTGTTGATACCCAGAAAGGGTTAAGGTTAGAATTCCACAGCAGGTAGTGTTGCCAATTTGACGATTTTGTCGTGATTTGGAAGATTTTTAACTGTCTTGCCGATTTGACGACGATTTTTCGACAAGCAAATTACGATTTTTCATTGTGTGCAGTTTTTTATTGCCAGATGTTTTAGTGGCGATTACATTTCCAGAAAACTCCGCAGTTCACGCCTTTCTTTAAAATTCTAATGTTTTTTGGGTAAGAGTTCGTCCACCATACATATGCGGTGACTAAAAAAATTTAGCAATAAGGAAAAGGAAATATGAAGATCCACCTCTTCCTTCTGTGTTGCCATATGAGCAAAAATCGGAAAATTATATTTTCGCTTAGGTTTTAAGGCAATCTTCTAATTTAAAAATTTCGATGCAAAAATCGCTTATATACCCAAGTACCTGCAACGCACATGGGTTAAAGGAATATTTTTAGCAGAAAATTTTGTTATCAGTTTAGTTC
This sequence comes from Rhagoletis zephyria, assembly GCF_001687245.7. Lineage (NCBI taxonomy): Eukaryota > Metazoa > Arthropoda > Insecta > Diptera > Tephritidae > Rhagoletis > Rhagoletis zephyria. Next base: position 5,068 of record NW_016181272.1, on the reverse strand, counting down.
ATTAGATAATTTGTATGTATGTTGTTTATCTAAATGCAATTAAACAAATTTCTGTTATAAGTAATGTGAATTTTAGTAATTCGTAAGAGGTCTTTTATATATATATTTTTTTTCGTATACATAACAATCAGCTGCCAAAATTTTTTCCGGACACTTTTTTTTAATATTTTGTGTGTTGACGATTTTTCAATACAATGAGCGACTTTCGAGAAACATTTTGACGATTTCTATGTTCAACCATCTGGCAACACTGACAGCAGGCAACACGCAACTTGAATTTTTTTTTTTGGGAGTTTTTATATTGATTATTCACTTCATGGGTGCTTTTTCAGAACGAACGCGGTCATTTCAATATTCGCGTAATTGAATTTAATATTTACCAATATACAGTACTTTCGTTGACGTTTATAGTAAGATGAATTATGTTTCTAATTGATTTTAGTTAATATTTTTTCCCCCTCAGTGTACATATGTCCATATGTTAATTCTAATTTGAACAAGATCTTGACGTCAAATAACCACAAATTGCTCACAACAGCGTGAAATTGGTGGTAAATGCAAAGAACACAAAATTGGAAGCAGAGGCAACAAAACAAAAGCAAACGAAAAAAAATAAATAAAAAAAATTAAATAACCAACATATGTATGTATGTATGTGCATATGTAAGCATACATGTATGTACGTCTATATCTATAAAAGGCCAGCAAGCTAATTAAATTTAATGCGATGCGATCATCATACCAAAAAATATAAACAACAACAATGACAACAACAAAACCCACTGCCAAAATATTAGCGACAAAATCAAGAAAGCGCGTCAAATCCGCGAATAAGTTACAATCAACAG
>NW_016181272.1:0-1785 GCF_001687245.7 Rhagoletis zephyria | reverse complement strand
CTTTGATTCTCGCAGTGGGCAAACGCGTAAGGCAAACTGCAAATTAAATAGTAGGCGAGATACACACGGGACAGAGTCTCACTGTACATATGCATCTCCCGTGGCAAAAGTAAGACTGGTACAAAGCGAAACATGCTTTCCGCCGAAAATATTTTTTGCCACCTTTTTGAAAACTTGTATCAGTAATTAAATTGATATGGTAATTTTAAAATTAAATTATGTGTATCCAACTAAAGTTATTTAAGAAGGCGAAATTTAATGAATTTAATAAGATAGATAGAGATAAATTAAACATAATATTATTGGTATCAAACTAAAGCGATCAAGGAAGGCTTACCTGTTTGAAAATTTGAATTTATTTAAATAAAAAATATAACTTATATATGAAAATTTAGATATCAAACTAAAGAGGTTTAAAAGAGTTTACAGTCGAAAATATTTATTCGCGGGTTGCCACCTATTTCAATTAAAATGATATAATGAAATAGATATTACAATATCGATGCCAAACGAAAGGTATCTGAGAAATTTTTGATTTAGAAATAGTAAAAATTAAAAATATTGAAATTAAATGAAATATTACACTATTGGTACAAAAACGAAAGGCTTATAAGAAAGCTTTACTAGACAATACTTTTGAAAAGTTGCCACATATCGAAAAGCTACTTGAATTAAAAAAAAAAATCCATTACATGTATTTTGTATTGTTACTCATTTTAACAACATAGTAGATACTACACATCAAAGACCCCTCTGTTTGTATATGCCATAAAAAGTTGAAATGAAATTTAATCGAAATGTAATCGAAAAAAAATCTGAATTCTTTATAAATACCTTCAAAATAATATTAACTCATAGTTTTGGATGTAGTGAGAGGTATTAAAAGCACAAAAATACTTTGTAGGCGCAGGGTAGCACGCCGGTTATTTGCTACTTATTTAATACATATTAATACGTACATTTTGGCATTCCAATGACATTCAATATTAAAAAAAAAATCCTACAAAAATTTACCTATTCAAGAGTGCCTCGTATTTAAAAATGTATGCCTTCAAAGGGCTTAAGTATTTGGTATTCCACGCCACAACATATAAAGAAGACTTGTCTTTTTATCTCCCCGATTTGCGACGATTAACTGCCAACACATTTACATACTGCTCCAGTTTAAGTTAGAAAAAAAGCAACGCAGTATTGCTCTGATTACGTGCGCTGCACACACAAAAACTAAATTTACGCACAAAACATTTCGAATAAAGAAACTTTGTTGATGGTTTTATACGAATTTTTTGTTCGTAGCTTTTTTTTGTTTGCTACGCCTATCAGTAAAAATCACTACTCAATAGTCAATAGATATCTGCCTTTTTCATTTACCATTTGTGTATTGACACAAATATCGTAAAAGTACAACAGAAACAGAAATAAGGTCACAAATGGTATAAATGGATAGCAAATACAACAAATACAAATGTACACTGAGTACACTCTCCTGCAAACAGGCAAGCTAAATGTACAAACACAAACATGTTTCTTTGTATTTGTATAGCAGCGCGTGCATTTCCTTCAAATCACTTTTACTGTTCTTATATCTGAATTTCAGTGTATACGGCTAATGCTTGTCAATGTCCGGAATAACCTTGTTAGACATTTAATTTGTCTCGTGTTGTTCACGTTAGTTTGAAATTTAAACAAATTAGCTGACATTTAAAGAAAGCCAAGATTTGTGTAGAATTTTAAATGCATTTCTAGAGTAATAAAGGTGTTTTAGATTTTATTTTATTTTTTTTT
>NW_016181271.1:0-6358 GCF_001687245.7 Rhagoletis zephyria | reverse complement strand
TTTTTTTTTTTATGAGAAACTTCTTCGAGGCAGAATACTCTTAAAGGTTTGCCATTGCCTGCATAGGGTGACCACTTTGGAAAAAACTTTTTCTAGTTTAGATGTTCTCGGACCAGTGATCGAACCCACGACGTTTGATATTAAACGAGGTTTTAGACAAAGCGACTCCACTTCAGGTGATTTCTTTAATCTAATATTGGAGAATATAATAAGAGCCGGCAGAACTAATATCGTTCCTTGAAAGGAGCCTGGAAAGATTGGTAGATGCACACATCAAATAAAATGTGAGGGAAAGTGACGGCTGCGGATAATGGTTAATTTGCATTGGGGTTTTGTCTGGATAAAGTCGTGGCCTTCAACTACGCGTGAAAGCGAGCCAATTTAGAACGAGTATCGACGGAAGTGGTTCACCCTGCAGTTTTGCACCGGATAATCAGTAGGGAGAATGAGTCGGTTTTTCCAAACCGGTGTCCACCAGTTTTAGAAAAATGGCGAATAATTGAATACCCTAATAAGCAGTATATTGAGCTGCAAAAGTATTTCAGCATATGAGACCACTAAACCGGTTAAGAGAGTCATACACGTAGCCGCTGGTGGTCATAGCAATTGGGAAGTGTCTGTTCACATCCAGCTCAATTATAAGCAAATCAGTACGGGAGATCAATCGTCAGGCAAACAAAATTGCGCTTACCATCAACTCAGCAGCTGAAGCAAAACACCAAACACCTGGGAATAATATTTGATAGCAAACTGTCGTGCTGGCTCAATGTGAAAGAGAGAATGTAGAAAGCCTTTATTAATGCCTATTTTCACCGGCGTCTGGGTCCATCGCATTCTATTTCTAATTGGATCCTCACGTAAATTGTCAGACCGTTACTGTTCCATGCGGTACTGGTTTGATGGGCAGCAATTAAAAAGAAAAACGGCGGACCAGTCGGTCAAGAATATAGCGGTCAATACCGCCACCATGCGTCACTTCGGAGCCACTATACACGTCGAAGGCTAGCGTCAATACATGAAGAGGGCTGACTTGGTATATGTTTACAAAGATTGATAGGAGGTAGACAAGGGTGTAGAGGCAGCTGGGATTCCCCTTCAGTTTAACACATCCTCTGTGAGTGCCCTGCCTTAGGGGACTACAGTATTTAAATAAATAAAAAAGCTGTTGAAAACATTAAGTAAATGCATGCAAATAATGGCTCATTTTTAACCGATTTCCAAAAAAGGAGGAAGTAATCAGTTCCCCGGAATATTTTTTTATGTTACCGCATAACTTTGCACCACGCCAACATATTTCGATAATTCTTTTTGCATCGGAAAGGTAGAGTATCAGAGGTGGTCCCGTACCGATCATTGGATCATGAAATATATATATATATATATATATATTTTTTTTTTATGAGAATTGAAGTCGGTTTTGTTTTTTGCTTAAAAACTACTTGTAATATATCCATTGCGTTGTTAGTATCTATAATTAATTATTTCAACAATTCGTAACTCAGTGGCCCTGTATGATTGAGATACTTATGTATGTATGCACATACCGACAGCAATGGCCATTTATGAGGCTTTTTAGAAAAGTCCTTAGTTTTCTGTTTCCAAATTTTCAAAACAAAGGATATAGAAATATGTTTCGCCATTTCTGTTGCTGGGAAAATTACTTTGCGGTTGCTGTAAATTTTCTTTCGGCTACCAGTTTCGAAAACCCTGGGTTTTTATGACCGGTTACCAATTTTTAGAAAAGCAGGGTGATCACGCTCATTTAATTTATTGCGGTTATTTCAAAAATTTTAAAAAATGTACCGGTTACTAATTTCGAAAAATCTGAATTTTTTGAATTTTCTATTTCTTGTGCATCATTTTATATAAATTTGTATTTTCTCTGGAGAGCTGCAGATAGGTTTTAAGTAAGCCATATCTTAATAAATACGACATTTATTGGCATGTTTAGAGGAGCTCTGAAAGTACTTTCTTTATTAATTAAAAAAAAAAAAACATAGACACATACATGTATTCCATTTCGGGTTTACATAACTTCTTTACATTCAAATGATATGTACATATGTATGTATGTCCTTTGACCAAGTGCATTGAATGTTCAATAAAAGCAATTGAATCTCGTTTTAGGGAAAACGAATGTAACAAAAAGTGCACATACTCGTATGCACGAGTATATGCATGTGCATGTAAATATATAAACATATATAAAAAGATATAACCAAAGAAGAATAAAAACAATTGTAAGCTGACCTTGAACTAAATTTGACCTTAGCCCTTGATGAACCGCCTTTGCATTACAATTTCTTCAAGCATTTATTTAAAAGCATTGAATGTCTTTTCATTCACATTATACATATGTATGTATGTATGTATGTATAATATATTATTTATTTAAACGTTTATATATGAATATACAACTACGAACACATACATAAAATATATATACTTTTAGCTAAAAAAAAATACGTGAACAACGATATATTAACATATGTATGTATGTATCTACTTAGATAAACACTTATGTATGTATTTACATATGTACAAGCTTACGATTATATTCCTGGGATTTAAATTTTTTTCTAGGGATTGTCTTAAAAGGGGTTTGAATACCGTTATAATGATTTTATGTGACTCACCATTGCCGTTGACCTCAAACACACTTGTCCATTTGACTTATTTCTCTCCCAAATTATTTACAAAAATTTTGACGTTTTCCAACTTCTTTTCTGCAGGAATTTTATTTTTCACGTTTTGCTTTCAAACCCGTTAGCCTACAAACACCAACACCAACATTTTTCCACGGTCATGGTAAAGCTCTGCACTTTCGCTAATTCAGTCCAATTCACCACCGTTCTTCACTGACAAATAATTAGACCACAAGCAATGTATTCACCACTAGCATTAGCCATTGACAGTAGCACATCCACCAATACATACTTATTTAAGTAGTATTGCAGGAAGAATACAAAATATACAGAAATTAAATATGTAACCAGATAGGCGAGAAAGGTGTTGGGGAAAGCATCGGGCAAAAGTGATACTCGACTGCGGAAGGGTACATGAAAATCTATAGGTATTCGGGATTTACTGCTAACTACAGCCCACGGCTGAGGGGAAAAATCGATTTTCACACACGCACATACACACTGCTATTGCTGCGTAGAGATGTGTAAGGCAAATTTTTTCTCATACTCGAGAAAGATTTTAGAAATGAAAAATTGATATTTCACAAAAATTAAAATCAATAAATTGATTTAAAATAAGAAAAAATAAAACCTTTAACTTAAACAACCAGGAAATAGAAATTCTGTGGGTCTGTGTGTGAAGAGTAGTAGAAAATCATGGAAAAAATTTATTCCTCCACACAATCATCTTCAAAGTATTTTTCTTTTTATGTATGTAGCTTTGAAGGAACTTGTTCAACAACTTACGTCTCTCAACGCTTACTGATAAAGTTATTTACTTGCGAATCTTATTCAAATCGTTCAATTTTGTTTTAAATTAAAATGAGAATTATTTTTATACTTTTTCACACACTGCCTTACGTCTCGGACGTGGTTGTCGAAGTGCACGTAATATCGGAAAAACTTTGACTGAATGACGAGAAAAATTGCAAAAATTCATACGCACGACCGTGTGCTTTTGGCAAGCCGTCCCAGCGAGCTTATAGTGTGATAACCGATGAAAGCTTAGCAGCAAGCTTAAAGGAAGTTTTAATCAACTGTTATCTAAGCAATGAATACTTGATAGGGGACTTTTACTTTTTCCAAGTGTAAGGATAATTCTTCGGAGAAGTTTTTTCCTTATTCAGATTTAAGTCTAAATTCATTCTGTGTGTAAAAACATGCTAATTAAAAACTGTGCTTTCAATGTGGTGAATTCGTAAATTTCAAATAATTGTCGTTTGTTGCATTTGTCAGCTAACAGCTTATGTAAATATCAGCGTGTTCCAGTGCGCAGACGCAAAATTTTTTTTGCGGAAATATTTATGATTCTCAAATTTACTGCTTTCAATGGTTGACGTGTGGTAAAAGACCAAATGTCAGAAAATTGAGTTGCATTTTCTATATTTTCCGGTATTTTTTCAGCTACACAGAAAAAAATTTTACTATAACGATTATGTTTTATTTAAAAAATTCTTTATTGTAGTTACATATATATTCTTTGAATTTTACTTATTGCTCATAAAACAAAACCATTTTTTTTGTGTTGGTTGGTTTCTCCTACAGGATGCTAAGATGATTTATTTTGGAATGAATTTCCGTCATCCCATAACGAAGAATTATTTACGCCGAAACCTGTTTACTTCCAAACCAAACTAGACAAGTGATGACAGAAATTCATTTCAGTTTTTTTTTTTCAGAATAAAAACTTTCATTCTCCAAGCAAAAAATTTAATTTTATCTTTTACTCATATTTTCCAAGCAAGAAAAGCTCAAAAATTAAGTTTTATTTTCAGAGCAGTAACTAGAACTCAAGAAATATTTTTTTCTAGTTGAGTTTTCCATATAACGTTTACCAAATAAAAGCGCGTAATTAAAATCAGTTGAGGTCGAGCTTTGAGCTGTTTCGAGCGGAGATGGACGACATAAAATAAATTTCCTTATGGAGGGTATTGAATCATAAAATATTACTTTGCAGGTAAGTTGATGGGATTCGCCAATCTAAACGGGGTTAAGTCGCCAAAACAACGCCCTTAATCTGGAGAAATCTGAGTCATTCCGGTGCGTAGAAACGGCTTTCGCAGACACAAAGTTTCGACAGGCAGGATATTTACCCGCATCAAGAGCTACTTGTCCAGACTCGACTTCATTAAACCCAATCAGTGTCCGGCATGTGGAGACTCCACCCATCACACCAAGCATCTCTTCACATGCCAACTCAATCCCACACAGCTAACATCCCTCTTCCTCTGGCCCGACCCCGTCGAACAGCTCGTTTCTTGGGCCTACCGTTAATTGCGCTTGACGAAAACGATTGATGAACAAACAGATCTAGGCGGGGCTTAGTAGGGCCGCAACAACAGCAAAAACAACTGTGCAAGTAGTCGGATACCCAGTACTGGCGTGTGTGAGAAGGCCATCTGGTGTGACTTCAGCAACTTCTCAGGCTGTGCAGTGGAACATCAGGCAGTGAAGTCTATTTTTTCAGGCGAGCAGCCTGAAGTCGGATGGCGATCAGAACATCGCACCCCAGTTTCCGTGTCTGGCCGTCGGCGACGTTTCTGGCGACGACGATATTATACCGGCCTTCCAAGTCTGTGGATGGGGACCAAAAAAGGGGTAGAGATCGGATCCGTTCCTTACAATAATTGGGATGAGAGATCAATTGCCTCTCACTAAACGGATTTCATCAAGAAATATGTACGTATCAGCCTCCGGAAACCACAAAAGAAGGTAACGGGTCAAGCCATGGGAAGGCCTCAAGCACCCAGTGAGGAGTACACAAAAGGGATAGATCCGACAAGGGAGTCGAAAAAATCGAAACCCACGGGATCTTTCGTCTTCCTAATGAATCTACAGGTGAGCTACAGTAAGTTCATATTTTAATAGTGTGAATGCCAGAAAAAAATAAAAAGCTAAAAATGTTTTTTCCTTCGAATTAATTGGGAGTTAAAATACTCGTAAAGTTAGCTTTTAAGCACAACAGATTTTAATAAAAACTATTCGAAGTATGTGTAGATAACAACAGATTTTTATATAGTATGTTCATAAATTTCTTAGTAAAAATGTAATTTTCGTTTATTGTTTAGTAATTATATAGTAAGGCACTTAATCAACCAGTTATCGCAGTGATAATTTCTTCCAATAATTCATCTAAACACTAAAGCCTCAACAGCACAAAGTCACACCCATACATACATACATACATATGTATATGTACATATGTACCAATAACAATCTACAAAACGAAACTCTTCATTTGAAAGATTTCCTTTTAAAGCTACATACATTCATACATAGATAATTCACTTACTTATTTCATGTATTTGTTTTAGCATAAAAAAAAACTTAAAATTTAATTTTAGACTCAAAGCGGCACTGATCCGCCATCCACCATTTTTCTATATCCAAATATGTTTGCGTTTTTTGCGCATAAGTTACACTGTGCAATTTTTCGCAGAGATCACAAAAAGGCGAACGGACGGTAAGGCGATAGTAACGACGCCACCAAAAATAACGCATATATTCCGCCGGATGCGTAGCCAAATATTGAAGGTGTGACGCCAGCTCTGCTTCACTCTGGAAATCCTCAGCATCTATAACGGAATGTGGCGGCACAAACCGTGTGTAATCGGCACCACCAAATACCACAGGTATCACATTACGTTTCATTGCATTGTACAGTTTCTCGGTCA
>NW_016181270.1:0-6358 GCF_001687245.7 Rhagoletis zephyria | reverse complement strand
GATATTTAATTGCTTTCTCGTTGGCGAGCGTGCGGTTCGGCCGGCGAGGCGAGCAATCTTATGCGGCAGTCAATTGAAGATGCATTTCATGTCATTTCTACGAGTATGGTTAATCGAGCCAGTCTTGCATAGAAACATACATACATACATATGTATGCATATTTAAATACTCACATATGTACATATATATGAATTTTTGTACATGGGGAAGAAATATGTATGTGAAGCTATTGTTGCAAGGAAATATTTATGTACATATGTAGTAGGATTGTAGTTCTTGTTTTTTTTTCACACTCGTCTTTAATTGATTAATTGACTAATTGCGTTTTTTTATTTTCTTTTTCTCTTCTCTTATCCTCTTTCTTTACAGGTAAGTGCTAGCTGATTTTTTGCTTGTCATTGGGTGGAATTTACGGAATTTCAACAATTTCGCTAATACTCGTACTATCTCTGTGTTCCAATTAACAATCTTCGTCAATAAACTGATTTCTTTCCGGTTGCCGAAATGGAATAAAGATTTATTTTCGAAGCGAAAATGGGTAAGCTTTTTATTTTAAAGATTATTCTTTGCAAAATCGCCCGAATTTGTAATTCAACCGCCAGTCGAGCTAGTGAAGAACCCCAAGTATCGCACATTTCTTCAAAAAATATAAAAATAGAAAATCAGATCCGGAAATATTACTGCTTATGGATCGTACAGAAGAAATAAATATTTTCATTAATTGGGGATATAACCTACGAACCGATTTACGTAAAATAGTTTAGCTCAACTTTTTCTGAGTTGTGCTTTTTTTGAAGAGGGCTCTTCAGTGGCTCAAAAAAGTGACCACGTGTTGGTTCTTTTAAATATTCACAATGTTTTTCAAGTTGAATTTTTGGTAGTTTTAACCGACTTCAAACAAGGTGGAGGTTATCAATTACTCGGAACATATATTTCTTTGTATCTATGTTACCGCATAACTTTTGACCACGTAACCGATTTCTATAATTTTTCAAAGGAAAAGGTTGTACCTCAGAGGCGGTCCCATACTAATTTGGTTTAGATCCGATCTTTGGATCATGCAGAAAATACCGGTAATCTTAAATTTTTATATGAGAATTGAAGTCGGTTTTGTTTTTTTGCTTAAATATCTTACTTGTTTCATAAAAATATTGTTTAAACTTATAACAAATACAGGAAAATGTAACAAAATTTGCGTAAAAATTTCAAAGTTTTTAATTTAAATCTTTGGAAGCTTTTTGGGTATGCGATTTTATAGCCTACACAATTTTAGTCTAATGAAACTTAAATTATAGAAAAACACCAAAAAAAAAGTATACTTGAAAAACATTATGAATATACATGTATAAAAAAAAATCAATATACACATGTTCACTTTTTTGAGTCACTGTATATAAATTTTTGATATTCACGTAGCTCCGACACTGAGCTGAGCCTGGACAATGAAAAAGTGTTTTGTCTCGAATTGATGACCGATATGATATTTAAATTCTTGCTACGAATACGATAGCATTGCTACCACTGAATGGAAGATAAGAAAGTATTTAGAATAGAAGGTCTGACTTAAATATTGCTGGGCGCAAGCTTTCTCGATGAAATTAATTTTGGCTTTGGAAAATATTATTTAGTTCGTTTATAATTTAGGCAGTTATTTAATTGGATTATCTGGCTCAAGTATTATACTACTCTAGGAGACAGTTTACATATTTCATGAAATCCACTAGTAGTTTACTCTTATCCTTTTTATTTTTTTTGATAACACTGGTTTACAGCAAAAATGTTCTATGGATGCCACTATCCCATTCCCATGTAGAATTTCTCGCTGATTCCGAAAATCGAGATCAACTTTTCGAGATATTTACAATTTACCGTTACTCAGCTTTAATTAATCATTTCTGACAACTCTGCGTATGAGTAACACTCTTTTCTGCTGATATTTCATACAAAAAATTTTACCAATCATTATTTTGTTATTTATATATCGATTTTATTCATTGGTATCTTAGTTTTTTTCTAAAGGAACAGGCTTTAATACAAGTGAAAATTATTTACACAGAAACTGTTTTTTTTTACTTTTTTTCCTGCTAAAGTTTGAATTTTTTGCATTTTTCCATCAAAGAACAAAAAATCTGGAATGATTAATTAATTTTGCAGAAACTATCGGGGCTATCGAGAAGTAATTATACACGGTTTATAGAGAATTTTATTTTCTATAAATTTCCGTACCTCGTATTCTGATGATTTAATTAGTTCGTAAGATATACCTGATTAATTGGAACCACTGTTTTTTAAGATGAATAACAGTAAATTGCAAATATCTCGAAAACGTATCCATACAAAAAAAAAATAACTTGATTTTCGAAATCAGCGAGCGATTTTATATACGAATTGGATAGTGGCGTCTGGAGAACAAAATCATTTTTAAAATTTATGATCCAGTGTAATTATTTTGTTAACACCTAATTAAATTATTAAACCCTACTGCTTACTAATTACTAATTTATCAGTTAGTTGTATTTGATTAACAATAACGCTAGCAATATTTCCAATATGACGGCCAACTAGTAACTATGTAAATCAATTACAAAAAACATTGCAGTCTGAACAAACTTAATAAAATAATTACAAACAAATTACTGGATACAAATCTAATTGAATTGGTAAATCAGCATTGAGAGTAGTACGAAAGTTGTATTTTAATAAGTTATTTGAGGATATAAATACACTTGTATGTATGTTTATGTACACATATGTGCATTAGGATGGCCCAAAAATTAACAGGAAAATGAACTTATTGAAATTTTCCTGTTGCTACCCGCCAGAACTGTAGACAAAAATAAAATAATGTTTTTATTTTGAAATCGGTTAATATACTCTTAAGGTGAAAATTGGTCAGTGATTGAGTGATCTCACTCTCTCTAATGCCTCGGATTACTTCCTCGTCAGACTGATTTGGGCTTAGCCAAGCAAGGAAAGCAACTACGGCATCTATGGCAACCTTGCTTCTGGACAAATGAGCTTTAAGTGGGCTCAGCGAAAGCTGGGCAGAAACATCGTTGATCGTTGGCGGTCTAGGAAACTTCTCCAGCTTACTAAGCAACAACTCTTGGTTTTGGTGTGGGTTCTGACTGGGCACTGGCCAATGCGAAATCATGCAACTGCCGCGAGGCTCAGGTTTAAACATATAGGGTCGTACTTACTTCACAATTGCTACAGAGGAACTCTCGGGAGTGGAAATCAGCTGCTTGGGGAACTTCAAGAATAGCACCCAACGCTTTCTAACATTATTTGATTATCTGTTGTTCCGTTCCTGGATAATCTTTTTTTTTTTTGGTAGTAACATTATGGACATTTATTAGCTGTCTGAGTGAGCCCCTTGGATAGCAGCCACCATACCTAAACCGCCAACCTAACCCGGGGCTTTGAAGTTTTCCATGTATTTCATATGGGGAGAATAGATTTTTCGTAGAATTGTTTCAACGCATAAGAACATTTCCCTTCAGAAAATTAAATTTTGATGCATATTTAACTTTCTTTATAAATTAAAATTTTACTAACAATTTTTTCATTACCGATACTTTTATCTCTTTTAACAAAAAACTAATTTATTTTATTTAAAAAACAAATGGCCCACCCTAATGCACATACATGCATACTAGTGTATATGTAAAATATTTAATAACTCATTGTTTTGCGATAATAGCCACTTAGTATTAATTTATTACTGTTGACCACAAATTCTACTCAATGATGCAATTAGACAAATGTAGTAATTTAAAAGAGTAATGATGCAGAAACCGTAAATAGTCTACAGCTTCAAATATATTTAATTATAAGGCCTAATTCTACGAACCGTGCCATGTGCACCAAGTAAGAATATTCTATGTGCATTAAATCTAATGTATTTTGGAATTGTAAGCGCATATTTTTTGTCTGTCTTTTATTAATAAGCGGCCTTTTCCGTTAACTAAATAAAGGTATCGATTATATAAATATATATAAATATATAAGTAATTTTTAAGCAAGGAACACAACCGACTTCAATTCTCATATAAGAATTTAGGAGTACTATTAATTTCTTCATGATCCAATGATCGGATTTAAAAAAAAAGTATGGGACCAATGTGCATATCCATTACTAGCAAACTGCATGCATACATATCTACTATATTCTCCCATCACTTGAACAGTGCATAAATGTGTGTATTGGCATTCTCGCACAAATATGCATGTATGCATTTACGACAACCGAATTCACTTTAAGCCCATTGGGCAGCATCTGCAGCGGAGTTTTGGTGATTGGTGGGCGGATAGTGGCAGGTGATTGCGTCCGTCGTTCGCTGGCCTTTATGAATGTATGTACATACACTTGCACGCTTGCGCAAAAGGTCGCAGACAGGTTACGGCTGTCGCCTGTGGTGTTTTAACGGCGTTTCTCCGCTTTGTCTAAGTTTGTTTTGGCTCGTATCGTAGAGGCCCGCAATGAACTTTTGGCTATTCGATAGGTAGTATGCACATATGTCTAGTATAAGAATTATTATTTTTTTCTTATGAGTATGCAACAACAACACAACACGGCAATAAGTTGAAAATCCTCTGTTATTCATGCCATTCTTTTATATAATTTGTAGTTAGTTACGAACAAGCGATTTGCGGCACTGCGGTAATTGACTTATAAATGGCAATATTTTTCATATGTATGTATGTAAATAATGGACGCATAATTTTTGTTTGTATTCATTCAGCAAGCTTTACTGTATTCTAATGGAAATTGAGTTAAATACATTTATTTCTGCCTCTTAAAGAAAAGAAATATCGTAAAATTTGGTTTTCAAAGCGGTATAGGTGTAATTCCTCAAGTTCAGTCAGAAAAATATCCGTAGTCGAAAAAATGTCAACCTTATATTGATCGATCTGACTGTTTTACGTTTTCAAGAAACATATATTTACACAGCAATGAATTTAAACGAAAACATAGCTGGGAGCCAAGTCTTCGCGGAAAATCAGCAGACTGGATAATAGTGTTCCATATAAGCCCTGACCATTCGTTCGTAACAGTAGAGTCTGGTCTATGTAACTTGCAAACGCCATAAAAGAATACTGCCTAAAACCCAGCTTTCTGCAACCAGACCCAGCTTCGCTCTTACATGTATTTCAAACGAAAAAAATGAAGGTGGGAAAAGCTTTATTAAAAAACAAAACAGGAAACTAGGCATGTCAGTCACAAAAATGTTATTCAGTGCGCACCACCTACTTCTCGTGAGATACCCACATTTTGGGAATTTCATATCTTTAGCGCATTTTCTCTAACATTTTTGGATGTGGGACGGACGAGAAATATAACCCGTAGCTAGCTGACTGCTAGTATGTACCTCTAAACTCTATGAATTGCCAGCCCCTGTAACGAGAAATCGCTACGAATCAAAGAATCCGTCATCTAGCGATATTTGAGGCGTTCCGTGAAAAACGCATCCCTATTTATTCGACCACTGTGTAATCTTAGAGCCCAAAAGCTTAAACAGACGGAAGTGTTGATCCGGACTAACTCGGACGTAATCCGGATCAACTGCAGTTAATTTCCGAGTTGGTCCGGATCAACGCTGCCGTCTGTTTATGATTTAAGCTTACTCTATTTACTCATTTGGAAGTGAACGCCATCTACAATATAAAGACCGATACCCTAATTCTCGTCATTTTGCAATCGACTATAAATTTCGATTCTTCAATTTTGGTAAAAATTCCTGTGAGGAAGGTCATTTGAAATTTTGGTTTTATTCGAGCCTCCTAACAGCGGAAAAACTCGCCTGTGTAAAATAAAAATCAATGTTATTGTAGCTTATTAACATTTTATTTTTAATATTTTTATTGAGCTTTGTACCACGATTATTTAATTAGGAAAAATGGAAAAAGGCAACAAAGTCTAAGCGGTAGAAGTTATAGCAGCTATTTCGGAGATCACCACATCTCCTCATCAGACTTCTTTTTTCTAGACTTCTGCAGGGATCGAACCTGCGTAATCGATGTTCAAAGTCAGAAGCGTTAACCACTGATCTATGCACACCCCGTAAACAAAGGATGCCAAGCCGAATAAAAAGATTAGTTGAAACGCAAACGTCAAGCTGTGAAGCTGTGTTTTTCTGTGATCTGTTTAAATTTTGTGTTTGATAAAGCTGTTTACGCTTATTAAAGTAAAAAATTAAAAANGCAGGGATCGAACCTGCGTAATCGATGTTCAAAGTCAGAAGCGTTAACCACTGATCTATGCACACCCCGTAAACAAAGGATGCCAAGCCGAATAAAAAGATTAGTTGAAACGCAAACGTCAAGCTGTGAAGCTGTGTTTTTCTGTGATCTGTT
>NW_016181269.1:0-6358 GCF_001687245.7 Rhagoletis zephyria | reverse complement strand
TTTTTTTAACCCTTTTAACAACCCCTTAAAATTTGTTTAAATATTAGAAGTTTTTTAAAACATTCGCTGTATTATATTACATACGTTGAAAAAAGTAAATGGATGCCCCATACAAAATTTATATGTTGATATTTTAAGGAGCACCCTAAAATGTATGTACGAATTTACAATATGTATACCCATAAATCGTTTTTTGTACATATAGTTATTTTTGATACTTTGTTAAATGAAATTTGCGGTAGACAACCGTCAGCTTTTAAACTGAGAAAATTACATCTGCTATGAAATGGAAGTGTTTAATTTTATTCGAAATTGTGTCGAATATATCCAAAGCATATCGAGACCTAACCGCCAAAAAGACGTAAGCGACATTTTTTTTTAATTTTCTTTTTGATGCAGAAAAGTCCCTCGAGAAATAGAAATAATCTAAAAGCCTACAATATCGAAGACCCGGCATTTATCGAATAATTTTTAGCACCAAAATAATAATTTAACCGTTAAACGGGATATTTTTCCTAACAAATATAACAACCGTTCTTTTATGATTTTTATTCTTTCGATCAAAAATAATTTTTATTTTGGGATTTTTTTTTGCTTTATCAACTCAAATAAAATTTTAATTTTTTGTAAATTTTTTTTATTATTTTTGGAACATAAAATCTTTAAATCGCTCATAAATATGCAAAGAGGACTGTGTTAACGGTTAAAAATTATGGAAAAAAAATTGAAGGACCAAAATAGTGATTATTTTTTTTCGAAAAAAATACAAATTAAATTTTACCAGAAAAGTAGTAATCCAAAATAACGCTTACTCTTGATTGAAAAACAGAAAAATCAAAAATTGTGATTTTGCGATGATGATCTGGATAGTTAACGTTTGTTTTCGGTCCCTGGTTGGAACAAATTTTCAAGATCGGATCAGATAAGATTAGGTCAAGCGACCGGTTGTAACCGGTTGTTATGTAAAACAAATGATACGGAGAACTTGAAGGCTTATTGTGAAAGTACGGAAAGACTTTCTTTATTCTAAACTGTTACTATTATATTCCCGCACTGTGTTTCGATTGCTACGAAGAGGATCTAAACATATTTTGCTCTTACAGAAATCGATAGGCCTGGATTTGAATTTGGAAACCAGCCAATTGGTATGTCGCATTAAGGGCTATATGCTAATTTAAAGAGCCTTAAACATGAAAATAGATTGATCCTCGCCAACACCTTTATGCAGTTTTGTATCTCAAACTTAATTCTTACAAATGTACATACATAAATAAATACTACACCTCTTATAGCGTTTTCTTTTCTCAAAAAAAGTTCTGCCCTTTTATATGGGAACTCTTGCTTTGCGTTACCCTGAAACCTGAGAAAATGTTGCGTTTTTATATGAGAATGAAACAGAAAATATACTACTCCATCACAATTTAATTATAGAACTTAATAAAGCTGTATTATTCACTTGGCCTGTAAGTCTTTAACAATTTTAAAGCAAAACGTTTATTTCTGATAGGGAAAATAATTGCATTTTTACAAAATTAAATTAAAAATCAACCATGCAACTCTCACCCTCACGTTTATTTGAGGGTAGAAAAGGCAGCACTTTCGCCGGATCAGAGCGCAACCTGCTGAGAAAAGAACACGACGCCTTGTGAAAGGGCTGAGAAAAGAACATGAAAATGTGACAGCGCTAACACATGGCAGAATAAGTGCAGCCTTTTTTCGAGAAAAGAAAACCCTATTACTGCCGTCCCTAAATTGGAGCGCTAAGCGTTGCGTTATCCATTGTCGACGAGTGTCAGCGCGCGCTATCCCCAAATCAACGCGTCGTAATTTTTGACGTTTTCTCAGATCCTCTCGTTTTTATTCTCGTTTCCTCTTTCACTTTTTTGTCCTTTCTCTTTCTTTCCGTCTTCCGCATCCAACTTCAACACGTAACGCCCTGTCAAAAATGAAAATTCCATTTGCTCGGCGTTAGCGCCGCGTTATTGTGGGATGCTTCATACAAATTGTATGGGCATGAGGATTTTTGACAGTTGTTTGGCGCTTGACGCGCCAATTTAGGGATGGCAGTTAGAAAATCGCTGCTTCATGTTGATAAAAGGTTCAATACAAGATACTCAGCCACTCGAGTGGCTCTCTCTCATTTCATAAATATTTTCTGTATGCAAACCAAGAATTATCCACTGTATGTGCACCACGATTTGCAAAGTAAATTAAGCTAGGAATAAGCTAATTTTCTTATTAAGATCAGAAAAGACAGATATATTACTTGACCAACGCGCCATACTATTCTACAATCTAAACTACAATTTCTCATGACAATTTAGGCAAATTACCAATTGATGAGACGAAATATGATATGTGGAAACGCATTTTTAATTTAAGAGATGGACGCTTCTGTTTAAATCGCGTCATTCATAAAAGCACAGAAAAAAGCATTCAGTGGCAGCGTCGTTACTACGAATACATCAGGAAGAAGGCAAACTAGCGAGTGTATTTACTTATGTAAATTAGCAACATTTTTATGAGTGGAGATTGGGAGGGTAGAAATTCGGCGCATTCAATTTCGCTATTTGTCTTTGAGCACTAGCACCACACCGTTAGAAAATAAGAAGGGACAACTTGTTATAATTGTGATGAAAGTGAGTAACAGGATCGTGCCTTCTCTTTTCATCCAATCAAAAAATGTACAAGGGCAAAAGAGAAGGCACGCCCCTTTTACTCAGACTCGCTGCATTTAACTTCCATCCCTGCGAACTTTGGGTAAAAAAACAGCAGTCATCTTCGAGACGTTTTGAGTATTTGTTTTTCCGACAGATTATTTTTGAACGAATTTCCGTCATTCCTTGTCAGGTTTGGTTTGGAGTCGAACCGGTTTCGGCCTGGCACCATCTTAAGGGAACGAAAAATTACACTGACGATGGCTCAACGCCAAAACCGGTTTGTCTTCAAATCAATCTTAACAAGAAATGAAGAAAATCCGTTCCAAAATAAACCGTTTTTTTGTTATTTCTGTTCTGTTTTTTTTAGCACTTTTCTCCCAAAACAGTTACTTAGTCTACCATATTTGACTTCTTCATTCTAAGCCGCGAAAAATGCTTTGATTGCAAATAGAATGCCTCTCTTGTCAGATGTGTTGGATGTATTTTAGCTATTTCCGCAGGCTAAACAGGCAGCAGGAAAAGCTCTGACTCGTCCCCGTTTGGTGGTTGTGTTCCCAAGAACGGCATCCACAGATCGAGAGTCGGTGTGAATCAAGACAGACTCCATGTAAATGGCATTTATGTCTTGTCGGTATGCTGTCCGGTCCAGATGTTGCTGTTCGTATAAATTCCACTGACGTTCTTCGGCGTGGGCTCGTGTAAATGATGTTATATTTTGGCAACTCTGTAGTTTCGACCACACGGCCGCTGCATAATTTTGAGCCGGCCGGCCAATCGCCTTGACGGTTCGCAGCAACGTTTCTTTATCCTTGAACAGGTTATATTGCCTCTGTACTCTATTGCCAATTATAGTTGTATGCGCCAAGAAAGAGATTAGACTACCGAAGGTGACGCCAAGAATTTTTGCTTTATTCACCGTCGGAATTGGTTCGCCACCAATGTGAACTGCCAGCTCTAGTCGGACGTCATACGTCCAGGTGGTAAACAGGGTTGCCGTGGATTTCGTAGGGTAGAGGGTTAGGCTCCTTGCAGTGAAGAAGCGAGAAATTTTGAAGCGATAACTGTTTATTTTCAGCACAAGTCATCTCTTCCATTCCCGGATGCCATTATCGAGCAGTAGTCATCATAAGAGATAATAGAGACTCCCTCTGGAGGGCGCTTTGAAATATAATAGTTAAACAACATAAACACAGGGGCGAAAGTACACCACCCTGTGGAGATCCTGCTTAATTTTCATCGGTTTGCTGGTTTTGTCCCTAAAAGTTACTGACAAATGTCAACCACCGACATACTTTGCCGTTTGAGTCCCTGTGGGAGAGAGGAAGCCACAATGTCTCTGCAGTTTCGGTTCAGGCCACCAGTTATCTGAGTGTTTATGCTGTTAAATGCCATGTTGATGCCTAGATGGAGTAAAGTGACTCTCCTGGCCGGTTTCCCCGGTTTAAGCAATGGGACCACTCTCCAAATTTTCCACATTTCCGGAATGATAAGAGTGGCCATGGACAGATTGAGGATCTTGATGAGATAATCTACTATCGAAGAACCCAATTTTTCCCCACAGAGTCCTATGGATACCTGAACCTCATCGCTGGTGAAGGCAAGAGGCGCACAGGGTGTTGGCAGTTTGTGCAGCCTTCTGTAGCTCTTTTCTGTAACAATTCTCTACCAAGGCGAATTGAGATATGAATTCGCCGCCCTGTTCTCTATTGCTAATTAGTAGGTGAGAGTGACGTATTTTCTCTACCAGTAGAGAAATAATCGGTAGAGAAAAGTTACAGAAACGGGCTACTGGTAACCCGAAGTTTGGCGTTGTTCACCGGAGTATGCAGCGTGAACTGTCGTCCAAAATTGCTCGCG
This sequence comes from Rhagoletis zephyria, assembly GCF_001687245.7. NCBI lineage: Eukaryota > Metazoa > Arthropoda > Insecta > Diptera > Tephritidae > Rhagoletis > Rhagoletis zephyria. The sequence goes on along the minus strand of NW_016181269.1, from coordinate 1,841 downwards.
CATCGCTCTTGGCCAGACGAAGCGCGTTCACGGAAAGAGATTTCCATTCTGTCATTGCGTTCCCTCGGGTAAGACAGTGGCCTCACGGTTGATCAAAGCTTACTCACACCAGAGGTGTATTCGTTTACAAATTGCTGAATCTCGCTGTAAAGTTCGCACGGGTAACCGAAATGCAAAAGTTAAGGGAACACTTTTAAGGCTGGAGCATAAGCATCCACTTGTACTACGTGGCTTATGGTCTCCTTATGCATACTTCGCATAAATCTCAAACCGTCAGGTGAAAATCCGTTGAATGCATTTTGAATGTATTCGTTTACCTAGAAATTAGCTGATCTTGTAAAAGATTACCAATCTGTTGAGTTTAGATTTTGCAGCACATTTTTTTAAATGACATTTCAATTGCAATATTTTTACAGAGACCATGGAAAGCATATTAGGGAAATTCACGACCCTATCCATGTTATTTTGGCAACAAGTAAAGAATAGGGCACGTTGAGCTAAATAAAAGCAAAATAACAAATTTTTTTGGTGCACATTCATATGGGCGGTGCTGGGGAGGGTAAACGTGGAATTTTCAATATTTTCAAAAGCTTGTATTTTAAAAATTTTTGAACCAATTTTCAAAGTACGGATATGGTTGGAAAAGTAATTAAAAGTGATGTGTATGTATTATATATATAGAAGTTATGGCAATTTTGTTTTAATAAAAATGTATGTATGTTTTTCTTAAAAAATACACAATGAACTATATTCAAAGATATACACGAGATAAGAAAGAGTACAAAAAAAAAACTAACTATCTACCAAATCAAAGGTACTTGTATGCTCTTTCTAGTAAATACATATTTTAATTAATTTTTTTTTTTACATATTTTGACATATATTCCATTGAAAATTATTACAAACTGCGAAGAACTTTAGTGTCGACCTAATTTGGACTACGAATATGCACCATTAGAACCACTTTATAGCCACTTGAATGAATTTTTCTGAAAACAAATCCAATTACCTAAACAAAAATTCAGCTGTTTTTGTTCACACACGGTGGATAACCCTATTTCGTCAATGCATAAGGTTGGTAGTAATGATAAATTTGGTTGCCTGCGAAGCATAATCAGCCTTAAGTTTTCTAAAGTGGTTTTATGCTGTAAGAAGTTGTGCGAAGTGATGCGGAGTATGCTAAATCAGACCTTTAGCCTGCCAGCCGATATACATTGATGTTATACAATAGCTGTGATCCAGTACTCCACAAACTGACAAGTTTTTACACGAACTGGCAGGAAATTACAGGAAAAATGATCCCGTACTCCAAATTCCTCCAAAATCCTGTAAATGAGGGCGATTTTGGGAGAGTTGTGTAGAGAATGAAGTTGCAAGATTTTACCCGAGCTTTTTCTTTTGGTAAAATCATGAAAAGTGTCAAGCGATCACTGGTTGGCGGTTTGACAGGAAAAAATACTTTTTTTGTTCCCGTACTTTTTGTTGTTACTCACTTTTTACTCTCATTTCAGAGAGTAATTTTGCTCTTTGACATTTTTACAGGATTTTACACAAAAAGTAGTGGATCTCTTCTTCTTCTTTTTTGGCGCTGTAACCGCCTAAGCGATTTTGGCCGAGTTCAGCAAAGCACGCCAATCGTTCCTCCTCTGTGCCAACTGACGCCAATTGGAAACGCCAAGTGAAGCCAAGTCCTTCTCCACCTGATCTTTCCATCGCAGTGGGGGCCTCCCTCCTCCGCTGCTACCACCAGCGNCTTTGACATTTTTACAGGATTTTACACAAAAAGTAGTGGATCTCTTCTTCTTCTTTTTTGGCGCTGTAACCGCCTAAGCGATTTTGGC
>NW_016181268.1:3387-6359 GCF_001687245.7 Rhagoletis zephyria | reverse complement strand
TAGATTTTCCAAGTAGTAGCGTAACGATAAAGTCAGTGTTGGACCGATAAAGTTAATTTTGTGCCAGTCTTATATGGATTGATAAACTTTTAAAAGCTTGGTACGCGTGCCTATTAAGTAGCCAACTGTGACGATCTCAGGGAGCTTTTCTCTGTGCGCGCTCTTATAAAGCTGTTAAATATATTAAAAAAAAAAACCCATTGGCAAAGAGCGTAAGTTCTTAGTTCAGAATCACTACAGGGGCGACTAGAATACATACAGAACTTTTAAAATATTATAACTAGTTCGTTAAAGCGATTTGAATCAACTATGTATATTAGTTCCAAGAAAGGTATGCAAATAGTAAAATGTAATTAAATGTTACTCCTAAATACGGAAACAATGCTAAATTCTCATTTATCACTTTTGAGTAATTCACCTTAAAAAAATTGGTATAACTTCCTTTATTTCCAGCTTATTTGCAACTCATTAAGACGCGGAAAAAAGTGTAATGAGCAAAATTGAACGTGATCGTGATTAGTGCCTAATCCTATGTTTTACAAAGCGATAATCGTTTGCAACTTCAGCTAGCCGTTAAGCTGTAATATTCACATGCTTTCAAAAGCACGCGTAGAAAAACAGGCGTTACAATTGTAACTGTGAAAAAAAAGACAGCACACAACACAATAAATTATAACAATAACAATAAAAAAAATGGTGTTTACTATAAAAAAAACGATGCAATTCTGTAACAAGTCCATTGCCATCGTCTACAACGTCCGATGCCATCGGATGAATGCAAAAACTTGAACGCGGAGTTAATTTTTTATATGCATATGTATGTACTTGTATGTAAATATACTTACTTGTATTACTTACTAATGTATGATCTCTTTGTATTTACATACATTGGCGACATTGTCACTCTCCAAATGTCTGGTAGGCCAAGATGAATTCGAACAAGACTGATACATATGTATGTACAATGAAAATTAAAAAAAAAAATTTGAATTGGAAAATTCCACAGCAACGCTAGAGCTAAATACATATACAAAGTTTAGTAGCCTTAATTGATCAGACCGATCTGGTTATTGACCGAGCCTGGTAACAGGAGACGATGAAAATGGTGCGAAAACATTTCAACAACATTAAGTTTGTCCCGTTGGGAAATACTGAATACTAAAGCCTGCCGAATCGCCAAATTCCAAAACTGTGCGATGCATGAGAACATAAGAAAGCTAAGTACCAGTTACTCAGTACGGTTAATGAAGCATACAAATCGACTGGCGAGAGATCTTCAATTTGGATATCCGCAATTTATCATCTTGGGCTATGGAACTTGACCTTTCAGATCGACTACCCAACACGAAATCCAGTGTACGTGCAGCTCGAAAACTTTTCTTTTCGGACCGAGCACAGCCTACTGGATTTTATTTTTTAAATATAGAGAAGAGTCCTTTCCCCGAACCCAGGCGGGGCGGCTCTGGATCTCATCTTTTCAGAGCGCTTGCCCAGCACGATATCCAGCGATCCTGCTGCCCAGAATCTTGTCCATTCCGACATATCGCTAGCTTAGAAAGAAAAGTTGCTAAGTCCCATTTTAAAAATTTTACAGGAGAGGAAAAAATCTTCCTATAGCCATTTTCTTTAACTATTTCGCAAGACTTTGAATCAAACATTTTGCGCGTTTAAAGCAAAGCAAAACTCCATAAGAATCAGAAGGTTTCGATATTTATTAAAAGATGTCGTATTATTTTGGCCTTATCGGATTTGCGGTGCTTCTTTTGGACTTAGCAAATTTTCCGTTTATTGCTTATGAAGAGGAAAAAATAAAACAAGTACCTTTATAATTTTCGAAACGATGCGTATTCAATTTCTCTAGCCTCCTATATCAAAATATGAGTTTTCATAAAAAGTGGACTTAGCAACTTTTCACTCTAAGCAAGCGATATTATAAATACATATTATAAAGAAAAAAATTTGTTACGAGGTTGAATGTAGTTAGTATTATAATATGGGTGGCAAACGAATGAGGTTATGAGGGCTGTGTATGTACAAATATGTATTTTGAAAGTATTTTGAAGAGGGTTGCCACATGTTTAAATGTCAAATCCTATAAGTTCAATAATGTAATACAATACGGATGTCAATCGAAAGAGTTATAAGAAAACTTTATTTCGAAATATATTTGAAGCAAATACAAGCAACCAAAACCCACTTACCTGCTGGTTATCGAAACAAAATCTTCTGGTTGTTTTCACAAAACCGGTGCCGCCACATTTCAAATATAAAAAGAAAAAATTACATAAGCCGCAATAATGTACTTTACTGAGAATGTATAAACAAATTTAATACAAACAATTTTTTGAATAGGGTTGCCACCACTAGAAAAAAATTGTTACATATAAAAATAAATTGCTGTTCGTGTGTTATCGCATAATTTCATTTTGTTTCTCTCTGTCTGTAGAAGGTTTATAAGGAAAAAATTGAAAACCCGGTGTTGCCAGATATCTGAAATACCAAAAAAATGAAATTAAAAAAAACCGCAATAATTATATTTCACTGAGAATGCATGAAAAATTTTATATAGAAAAAAATTTGGGTAGGGTTGCCATCATTCTATAAAATCTTTACATATGACAATGTATTGCTGTGTCAAGAAAAAAATTAATTTAAATAAGCCGCAATAATGCTGCTCCACTGCGAATGTATGAATATATTTAAAACAAAAAAATTTGCATAGGGTTGCCACTATTCGAATAAAATCTCATATCACGGTATTTGCGATCAACTCCTCCGAAACGGCTTGACCGATTTGTAACACATTTTTTTTATACCCGAGCGCACTTGTGCACAAGGGTATTATAACTTTGTTCACATAACGGTTGTTTGTAACAGGCAAAACGAATCGAGATAGATATAGACAAATGTATACATAAATGATCAGAATGAAAAGAGAAATCGATTAAGCGGTGACTGTCTGTCCGTCCGTC
>NW_016181268.1:0-3362 GCF_001687245.7 Rhagoletis zephyria | reverse complement strand
CCCCGGCTTATCATGTAGCGGTAGCTTTCGGAAAGGTGGAAAACATATATTTAATACTTGCGCCGGGTATTTAATGTTCGGCTCCGCCCGAACTTAGACTTTCTTACTTGTTTTGTATATATTTGGAAATAGCAGACCCGGCGAATTTGGTCCCGACCAAAATTATTTTTTTTTTGGTCCAGCATTTTCACCAGCAATTCACGTGCACAATTTCCTGTGATACATTTATTAATATTACGGTTTGGTGGATTAATTTATTATCTTTCTTTTTAATTTTAAATCAGAACGTCAAACCGAACTTAACGCCGGCTGAACGGCGGAGAAAGCTAGTATACATATAATTTATGACTTAATCCTTTTTCTGGTGTGAAATGTGTGTTAGAAATATCGCTGAATTGCGTCGCGCAAAATAAGATGGCCGCTAAAAATCGCACTCTCGATCTGCTCCAATAAATCAGGGTGAAAATATTAAAATCGAAATTGATATAAAGCATGTAAACAAACTTGGGCGTCGCAATAATTATCTACAAATGTATGCGCACATAAACAAACACAGGCCAACAAGATACAATAATATGTAGAACCACAAAAAGAAAAATAATTATGACAAACAAAAAAAGTTGGCGCCAAACGGAAATCGGAAGTGATGCAATTAACCGACACAGCCAACGATTAGGGTCACTAGAGCACAGCGGCTTAAAATATGGAAAGGCAATAAAAAAAGTCTAGATGCGAAGTAATGAAAATGTAAAAAAAAAAACCAAATGAGCGGTCATTAAAAAAAAAAAAAAATAAAAAACTGAGTAGCAAGTAGCGTAGATGTGATTTATGTATGGATGTACAAACACGCATTTTCCACTTAATTGTCGAGGTGTGAATTGAATTGTCAAGTGATTAAATATGCCAATGGGCAGTGTTGCAACAAGCGCGGCGGCAATAACAACAATTATGAGTACAATGAAATTTTTATGGCAATAACAAAAGCGCCAAACATGCGCGCAATTAAATTGATTATCATTTGCATGTATGTACTACTTGCTGTATGTGTGTGTGTGTGTGTGTGTGTGCGGCAAACTTGGTCGCACTTGGCGGCAACGAAAAGTGTGAAAGTGTTTATTTATTTGTTAATAACTCTGATTATATGCATTTTATTTTCTGTCTTTTGTTGTTGGTAAATTGTTGTTATTAAAAGTTTGCGCATTGTTGACTTATAATTAAGTACAATAATGGGTATGCCACAAAATCCGTACAATTTAAGCGGATAATAACGGTAACGCTCTCTGTGTCAAGTTTGGAATTAGGTGAATATTTTTGTTCAACATTCGGAGCGTTAATGACATATGTAAGGTCAATTAGCCGCTATTAGAGCGGCAGGCTATTGTAGAGAAAATGTCAATTAAATAATATATGTAATAATTAAATTTATTATTTCTGCCTTTTTTGATATTTTATTGGCAGTCCAATGTTATTGAGATGTGGTGTTCTTCTTCTTGATTGGCGCTATAATCGCTCTTGCTTCCTACCCCTAACTAAGGTCGATTGGAGATGTCAAGCGAAGCCAAGTCCTTCTTCATCGGAATTTTCAAAATTAGGCTCAGGAGAAGCCATCCATCAGCAGATCCTGCATTGAATACTTTCAGGGCTGGCAATGGCCTAGTCAGCGCATCCGCTGTATTTTAATTCGCTGATTTATGACTGTGTCTTCCCCAAAAATCCATTTCAAGGTCACTCTGAGGGCCGATTGATCACCTGATGTCATCCGTCGCGAGTGTCCGAAAAATGGAACATTGAGATAATTGACTCTTCCGACATTTTCTTTCATCCTCCTCTTCGGCTTAGTTTACTTTTACCCGACATCGCCGCCGAGAATGCGCAATCTTTTAATCTATAATTCTTGGGCTCCTTCCTTCCTACCTTCGGGGTGTGGACCCAGATGAGTAGAGTGTTTGAAGAATCTCGATATGATGTGCATTAAGGCAAGAGGCTCGTTCTCCTGGCATGGCGGTAATCGGCGTTGAAGGCTCCTTCCAACCACAAATCTGTCACTGAACTTAGGCTTTTTTACTCGGCAGATGTGACAGACGTCGCATCGGTCCATTGCCTCAATAAAGGGTAAATCCATTCTACTTGCATACCTTCAAATCATAGTCCCAATAAAAGCCTCTCTTGCGAGGCTTGCCTATACTCGTGCACCTTATTATTATTACCTCTAGAATATAAAATGATGATTCATTTAGGGCCAATTTCACAATGCGTAGTTAACTCGGAATCGGGAGTTAACTACAGATTTTTGTACTGAAAATCTCTAGTTAACTGTCGATTCAGAGTTAACTACGCACTGTGAAATTGGCCCTTAGAGNGGACCCAGATGAGTAGAGTGTTTGAAGAATCTCGATATGATGTGCACTAAGGCAAGAGGCTCGTTCTCCTGGCATGGCGGTAATCGGCGTTGAAGGCTCTCTCCAACCACAAATCTGTCACTGAACTTAGGCTTATTTACTCGGCAGATGTGACAGACGTCGCATCGGTCCATTGCCTCAATAAAGGGTAAATCCATTCTACTTGCATACCTTCAAATCATAGTCCCAATAAAAGCCTCTCTTGCGAGGCTTGCCTATACTCGTGCACCTTATTATTATTACCTCTAGAATATAAAATGATGATTCATTTAGAGTTTTTTTTTATGCCTGCATTTTCGTTTTCTTTTATTCTTTTTAGTTGCTTACATACCAACAACTTTCAGTATCGTTGATCAACTTGCGCCATAATTTCGCTTTCATTTCAAAGCGAATTGATATTTTAGCCTCGTTTCATTTATTTATTTTCTTGTAGGGAATGCCTGTATACATACATACATACATACCCACATACTCGTATGTATTTATAGGTGATCCCGTTAAGAGATTCCTTCAACGCAGGAATTTCAAGTATGTATTTATCATTGGCTGCATTTGACTTTCAGCGACCTTTTTCATGTCTGCTTTCATTCGTCGCCGTTTTCGCAGCGATGATGTCGTGTCGGCTTGTTAGAGAAATCCATCAAAGCATCAAAAATTTGACCATGAGATAAAGTAGTGCTACCTAAAAGGACAAGAAAGAGAATAAGATTATGGGAATACAAATTTCTAAGTTATTTTTGGATGATATTAAATGCCATTAACGGATCAAATNAGAGAAATCCATCAAAGCATCAAAAATTTGACCATGAGATAAAGTAGTGCTACCTAAAAGGACAAGAAAGAGAATAAGATTGTGGGAATACAAATTTCTAAGTTATTTTTCGATGATATTAAATGCCATTAACGGATCAAATAAAAATAAAATAAAATAAAACAAAAAATAAAATAAAATAAAATAAAATA
>NW_016181267.1:6217-6359 GCF_001687245.7 Rhagoletis zephyria | reverse complement strand
CTATTTTTTAAATATTTTATTTTTCCCTAATTTTTTATAAAAATATTGTCAATATCGGAGTTCCAAGCCTTATGCAAAATTAAAGAAAACTCTGCGAATTTCCATCCATGTATTGCAATTTACACTCTTTAGAAAAAAGTTA
>NW_016181267.1:0-6113 GCF_001687245.7 Rhagoletis zephyria | reverse complement strand
TTTTTTGTTGTTGTTTGGTAAGTCCTAGCTTCCTCACACTTGCACTTCATTATACTAAAATTGAATGGGCTAAAAAACTTTTTCTAGAGAGCGTAAATAGAAAGTGAATTATTTTAATTAATTAATTATTTTCTTAAATTTTGCATAAGGTATGGAACTCCGATTTTTGGGGATTTTGTTGTAGAATTGACCATATTTTTATAAAAAAATTACCGAAAACTAAAATATTAAAACAATAGTTGCTCGTATTGTAAAAAATTCTTTGTACCTAAACTTTATTGACTGACTGTATTAAAGTAGCTGTGGTGAATTGCATAAAAAAAACTAATTTGTCTTTTCTTAAGAAAAAGGTAGCTCTGGTGGCTTGCATTTTTAAATAAATTTAGTGAGAAAGTGGTAATTATTTTGACACTTTTTTTTAATNCAATAGTTGCTCGTATTGTAAAAAATTCTTTGTACCTAAACTTTATTGACTGACTGTATTAAAGTAGCTGTGGTGAATTGCATAAAAAAAACTAATTTGTCTTTTCTTAAGAAAAAGGTAGCTCTGGTGGCTTGCATTTTTAAATAAATTTAGTGAGAAAGTGGTAATTATTTTGACACTTTTTTTTAATGTCTCTTTTTCTGCAACTGCATTGCCTTTCTCAATTGTCCTTCAGTATCTTGGCCTTTGTTTATGGAATCACTAAGTATAATGATTATTAAGCAACTCAAAAACTATACCAGCGTGATTACCGACGTATGCTTTTGAGAGGTAGCCGCACCCTTATAAAAGGAATAAGACCCAAACTTTTCAGGTAAAAATTACAGTAGGTTGCGTCTTTGTGTGGAAGAATAAACTGAAAATTAATCATAATCTCATCACAATATAATCACAAAATAATCATTATTTGTAATGCCAAAAATAAAAATCAAATAATAATTATTTTCGTTTGAGCGAAAAAATAAAACTCAATAATTCATAAAATAATGATTAAATGCTGCTTTAAATTATTTTACTCATAATGATTACCTTCCCTGCTTTTAAAATTTAAAATAGAATAGTTTAGTGAAAGTACCACATTTCACTGCTTTTGGACTGGTGCGGAACTAGTTACTATCGGACTGATTCGTTTTTGGCAAAAAAGAACTAGTACTGAACTAGAAATCTGGTTCACTAGTTCGTGTTTTCCCTACAGGGATGGTACTTATGTATGTAGAAATCTACATTTCCTTGAGAAATGCAACCAAAGGACATGATTTGCGTTTTGCAAAAGATTTAGTTTGATTCTAGGCTTTTATAGTGCTAGTCTATTTATGTACTGATATGTATGCATAAAAATGCGCTATCATATATGCACATGTATGCACATTAGGGGGGTCCAAAAACGGTAAAGTCGGAATTGTAATGCTCTCACCCCCTAGGATTTTATCTATATCGAAAAGAGTATACCCCTATTTTTATTTTGAAATCAAATATATTTAGAGGTCGCTCAAAGCGCTTAAAGATTTCAATATATTTTTATATGGAAAAAATAAAATTTAAAAATAAATTGTTTAATAGAAATGGTATAGAATTCTTCAAAGTCAATATTTTTCGATCGGAAAACTCTTGTTCTCTTCAGGAGACTTTCAGTAATAATACCTAATTATTTACTTAACCATTTTTTTAATACTTACGATTTTTTATTGGTCGCCCCATTGCATTTTTCGTGGTTTTTGTGGGTTTTTGACGGACTTATAAATTATAGTTGCAATGAAAACAAACAACAATTGGGTATTATTATTGGGAATCTGCTGCCAATAAATAGAGTTTTCTGGTAGAAAAATATTGATTTTTAACTATTCTATACCATTTCTACCCCCGTATAAAATACATGAAAAACTTTGGGCGCTTTGAGCGATCTCTAACTATTTTTTGATTCCAAAATAAAAAAATACGTGTATATTTTTTGGTATACAACAATCCTTGGGGGTGAGAGCATAAAAATTCCGACTTTACTTTTTCACATGCATTTTTGGACCACCCTAATGCACTGCCTGAACAAAGTTTTGGCACAGTAAATTTTTCACAATATATGCAACAATTTTAATTCTAATATTTTCCGCAAATTTGTGTAAAAATATGGTTCATTTAACACCAAAAAACATAAAAATATGATTCCTAAACTTTGTGCAAAGCTCGCGAAAATTCATTGAATTTTCATCAAACTTTTCAACTTTTTAATCAGATTTTTTAGAATATTTTTGAGTATGCAGTTTTGCAATCCATTAAATTCTAGTAAAAAAAATGCAAGTTTGGAGTTAGTCAAATCGCGTTGATTTTTGATAACTTTTTTTGTTGAAGGTGTTTTGCATTTTTTCCATATAAAGTATTTTTTGTATGGAAGAGATTGCGTAAAAAAAAATTGCCAAAAATCAACGGTAATTCCTACTACTGCTACTTAAAACTTGCACTTTATTATAATAAAATTGATTGGGCTACAAATCTCCATACTCAAAAAATTCAATAAAATCTGATTAAAAAGTTGAAAACTTCAGGAAAATTTGCTGAATTTTCGAGAGTTTTGCAAAAAGTTTAGGAATTATGTTTTTGTGTTTTTTGTTGTAGAATGAACCATATTTTTATACGAAATTAACGGAAAAATATTAGAATGAAAATTGTTGCATATATTGTGAAAAATTTGCTGTGCCTATACTTTGTTCCGGCAGTGTTCATATATCTGTGGTTATAAGCAATAATAGCCTAGTCGAAAATTCTGAATTCGAGAAAAAAGCTATACACATTTGGAATGTAATGCGAACCTTAAAGGGAAACCACAATATTTTCGTCTATAACTGTCATAATAGCCTTGCAGAATGCTATAGCGTATAAAACTCATTTATTTCTTAAGTCGACTTAGGCGGTTATTGCTTATGATCACCGATATATCGATTTCATTGTAACCTCCCTTAAACGCGTTGATTAATTTCAACAATGCATTTGAATACCATTTATTATGTTTATTCTGCTTCTAATTTTCAAATATGTACTATATTTATTAGAGTTTTTTACAAATCCACCATCGAACTCAGAGATATTTATAAGCGAAAATTTATGATTGCAATTTATCTTTTATCACACAGTTCGTTGGCTGTGAATGATAAGTCGTCGGTTGATGATCTCGCAGAGCGACAGTAAAAATTGAAAGCCAATATTGCATTTTTCAAATTAATTTTTAAGATGCTTTTAATATTTTTTGTTGCGCTAGCGCGATTTCAGTGATAGCTTTGTTAAAAAACTTACGTGCGAAAGTCTTACTTCACTACGTTACGATACAATTTTTTTTTTAACTTATATTAAATAAGTGGCGAAGCTTTGAACGACTGTCTTCCCTTTTTTTGGTTTTAGTTTTATATCTATAAATCTTGACAAGCGTGGTTTGTAAATATTTGGTAAACTTTTAATCGTCTTAATGCTTTATATGTACATAGATAGATACGTTTATAATTGTATCAATGCAATGATAATTTTATATTTCTTAGCAAACTACAATGTGTACAAAAGGAATACATCTCGATCTTCAATTGTAATGACTTTGTAATGCACCGTTTGGAATTGAATATGAATATCTGTGATATTAGTAGCTTAAGTCAAAAATTTAGTTTCAAGAAAGCTTCATTACTTATTTGTACATAGTATTTGAATATTTTTTGAAAAAGTTATGGAAGGGCATTGGAAAAGTTTTATATCAGATTCCAAGATTATTACTAGCACAGGGCCATGATTCAATAATTTATAGAAGGTAGTTTCACTTCTTCTTCTTAGCCGCCATCTTAGCTACTTGACAGAGCACGTGGTTCGTATTTTTTGTTGTAGCAACTTTTTCAAAAAAAAATCCAGCTTTTGACGTTGGAAAAATAAAACAAAGGAAAGCCAAACATATAAGTAGAGAAATGTTCGAATATTTTTTTTTAAATTTTCTTCCTAAATAATTAACTGCTTCTTCCGTGGATATTGCAACACACGGTATAGATGTAAGGATATAGCTATGAGAGCCACCGCACACCACAGACCTTATCGGCCACCTATTTAAATAGTAGGGCTCGCTGGAAATATGTACATGAAGATGTGTGGAGGTGCGCACATTACTCCAGCTTAATCGCTCCGACCAATTAGATGTGGCGCAATGGAAAGACTAGCGAGCCCAACTAACTCGGCGGCCGATAAAGTCCGTGGTTTGCGATGGATCTAAAATATTTTAAACAAGAAATATTGTCGTTATATTTTAATTTTTATGATTTTTATTCATGGGATTAGTAATGGCATATACCTATGTATATTAAAAATATAGTGATCAGTTATGAAAGATACACCTTTACATGTTCTGTTAAAAAATGTCTAAAATAACAAGCGAAAATCCCCAAGTTTTATATCGTAGCAGTGGCCACATTGTGTGTTTATCACAGACGCGGTTTGTGTCAAAATTTTTAAGTGAAACTACCTTCTAAAAATTATTGTATCATGCACAGGGATATGAAAAAACCGAGCGCGCGTACTGCTTACGCACTCAAGAAGTGGAAATTAATCGAAAAAATTCCAGAATGAAGGAAGTTAGCCAGACATTTTCTAATACACTGTACGACAAGCTTTATCTAATGTATAAAAATCTCCTGCCACGGTGTTTGTGATCGCACACCCCCGAACGGTCCAATAATAATAATAGATTGGCTCTTACATATACATATGTTAGAGTTTCACCGAGTTTCTCCTCTGAGTTGTGGCGTGCCCCTTGAATGGAGGGGGGACCTACAGTTTTACTCCGACTCCGAACGGCGATTGTATTTTTTATAAGAAGCTGTTTTCCATGAAGAAATACACTCGGAGGTTTGCCATTGCAAGGTTGCTTTGACCACGCGCGTACTACTAAAATGGGATTATTGGAAAAAGCACCTTCCATACAAACACAATTTTTCATATCACATATCTCTGGAACTGTTCACGGTAGATTACTGGAACTTGGTACGGAGATATATGAAAATCAGTCCATACTCATGGAGAAAAATTGGGGATATTTTAAAATGGGACGTGGCACCATCCAAACGTACTGAAAATTTTAGCTATCTTTGTATGTATGTAAATATAATTGTTCTATGCGTGTGTTTGTGCACGACCTCCTCCTAAATGGCTGGACCGATTTTATCAAAATTTTGTGTGTGTGTTTGAGTGGCTGGACAGTTTGGCTTCACAATTACTACAAATCGTATTTATGATCCGAAGTGGCTCATATTCGAGAAATTTATGTGTTGGTAACGGCGAGGGTAATAATATTGCGAAATAGGGCCGCCAGGTGGCGCTGGAGTAGAGTTGTTACCAAGATTCGTCAAGTGAGAAAAAGTCCCGTCAATTTCAAATGCAAACTGTAGGTTACAACATTTTGCATGGAGTTTCCTCAAAAAAGTGTTACGAAAAAGTGACTAAAACATTTTTTGTAAGAACTGTCCTAAGCGACTAACCCGGTTACAGATTTTTGCTTGGAATTGTCTCGAAAACCTATAGTCTCACGAAAACTGTGACTTAAGCGCTGGTCATGCTAACAAGCAGCGCGTGTCAAAAATCTCTCAGAATCAGTTGTTCAGTGTAATCAGTTAGTCTGTTCCAGTACTCCAGGATTTAGTTAGGAAGATATAACCGAAGGATACGTACTCGTAGCCTAAATGAAGTCGATATTATTGTTATTTGCTGATTTTTCATAATTTTCCATGGAAAGCCACAAATTAAATTATTTCTACTATGGCTATGCGCCAATATATGTATCCGAACGACGTCTCAGTAAATCTGATGGTTACCGGAAAATACTAAGGGTAAATACTCACAAGAGAAGAGAATGGCATCTTTCTTTGAAAATGTCACAAAGCGAAAAATTAAAATTCACCGAACTTTACTTGCAAGCCCTGCCATGTGCTTTGTCGAGTAATCACTTTTATGCAAAACTCATTAAACAGATTCAGTATGTGACAATACTCATAATATGCGCTGCAGTAAAATGTGTGTATAACCAGAGCTTTGTTATTTTTACCAAGCTAAAAACTCAGCCAGTTTCGTCATCTTTGATGCCGCGTAACTCCTCTAGCGGTACTTGGATCTATAGCAA
>NW_016181266.1:5151-6359 GCF_001687245.7 Rhagoletis zephyria | reverse complement strand
GAACTTTATTTACCGGTTACAAACTTTTTATAACCAGCGCAGAATAGACTTGTTAATGTTAAATTTTAAGATGAGACATTAACTATTTTTCAATGGTAAATGTTAATACAACTACATATTCTATATGTAATCCCAAATATATGATATAAAATACCCTCTACCAAGAAAACTTAAATTGGGTAACACCGCTTCGAATTTTTCACAATTGAGCGATTCAGAAATCTGCTTTTTAATCAAATACTAGATCAGCTGATTTTGTGTATCTGTTTCGCCTCACGGCTTCTAATGTCAAATTGAAAAATTTTGTTTTGAATTTCCACACACACACTTACAGAGTTTGACAGTTTATGCCACCAAAGCAAACATAAAATACATGTAAATTTTTGTTTTTGTACTCCTGCTATCACCTTATATTAATTCGCCTTAGGTATTGTCTTCCCAGACAGATTTGCTTCACTTCGAAATTCGCGCTCCCTTAATTTCATTTTGACACATTTCAGTGTTGATTCTTTTAAATACTTTAAGTTGCCTTCGCTTTTTGTTTTCGCACAATATTATTTTTCAAATTTATGAAAATAAAAGAAAAAAACATTTGAAATAAAGTTAGCAACCAAAATTTGCAATTTGTTTTCTAAGAANTTTTCATATGTGTCAAAATGTTGATTCAGTGTTGATTCTTTTAAATACTTTAAGTTGCCTTCGCTTTTTGTTTTCGCACAATTTAATTTTTCAAATTTATGAAAACAAAAGAAAAACACATTTGAAATAAAGTTAGCAACCAAAATTTGCAATTTGTTTTCTAAGAAAATGTTTATTTTTCGGCTTTTGCAAATTAAATAAGTTCTCTGCAGGAAGGTTTCTTTAAGAAAATACGTAAACATACTATATGATTTATGGTATATAGAAATATCCCTTTTCCCTTACAGTAAACCTTTTAGTGTGGGCAACGATGATGTTTTTCAAATAAGGCAGATCGGAATATGCGCTCTCTGGGAAGACAATACCTGTAATTATTGTACCATGTCGAATTCCCTACTAGTCACCACTCAAATCTTAACTGTCCCTCATTTTATTAATTAACTTTCCCTTCTATAGATTCCACAGCACTTTAATCTTCATCGCTTTCATTATTCCTGTTAAATTACTCATACATACGTCATGTCTGCACACCTAATAGACAACTACTAGCATACAAACATTCGTACACA